>NC_034015.1:3497844-3623520 GCF_000346465.2 Prunus persica
AAATTGATAGTTAGGTTCTACAGACGTAGAGGCACGGATGTTCAACCTGATTCAACTTTAGCAACTGTAGAGGTAACTTTGACTCCTGCAGATGCTTTCGGCTACTTTCGGTGGATTGTCAAAAAGCAAACAGTGCTTTGTCTGCTGCTTTTCGGTGATCTGACAAAAGTAAAAGCAGAGATGCTTTGTCCGCTGCTTTCACGTGATCTGGCAACTTCTTTTGACAGAGTGGTCTGTCGGCAACTACTTTTGACAAATTGGCAACGAGGCTTGCTTGTCGGCAACTGAGGCAATTATGGAGAGGATTCCCCTAGATCGTAGGCATCATAGGGGTCCTGGCTGTCATCGAACCATGACTTTGTCTTGGCAGGACTCAGTATGGGTTGGCAACTAGACGATGGAGGAGAATCATTGTCCTCATCATCATCCATCTGAGAAGCCTGGATGATCAGCTGGCGTGCAATTTCCTGGAGCTCAGCTTTAGATTTTCCTTCGATTGATAAGGATGATCTGACTGAGCTTGTAGGAGATACAGGGTGAGCAACTGGCTCCCGGGGGAGGTCACTGTAGACGTATTTGGCAATTCTGTCAACTTCAAACTTGTCCCACCATTTGATTGAGAATTGGCGGGCAAATACACGGGTGTCCTTGGTGATGGCATAGGACCATTTAAGGATCCAAGGTACCTTGTATCTGGCAATAAACAGCAACTGTTTGGGAAAGAATAAATCAACTAGGGAAAACTTGGCTCTTTTTGTAAAATGGCGGATCAACTCAAGAACTGATACTGGAAGAATTTCATCAACTGGACCATATTTTTCCCACCAGTGAAGAAACCAGTAGGGGAATGGGCTTTTGAACTTATTATCAAAATTAATAAACCAGGAATGACTAAAATCTTCAGATTGGTGAAGAAAGATAGTGTACCAGGCTTCAATATAATCCGAATAATTATATTGTAATTTTGACTTAAGCATTTTCAACTCATAGGGATGGCTACTGAAAGATTGCTGACTGACAATTTGATGAATGTAAAGAGAATGATAAAGAATGGTTTCAGGATGATCCCGATCCTTTATCGGCTTAATTTCAACTGATTGTGTCTCAAGCAATATATCTCTATAGTACTTGAGGGACTTATACGGACTCTGGGGCATATAATGAAATCCAGGAGGGAAATAGTGTTTGGCAATTTCTACTGGATTTGCATGAATATCATATACAGACTCAATGACAAATAAATGGGAATTACTCTTGGGCAAATAAGGAGACGATTTTTTGTGGACAACTGATGGCCCTGCAGGGATCTCAACTGCAAAAGGGTCATAACTGGAAATTAAGGTGGATTGATAACTGGGGCGAATTTGGCCAACTGTGGATCCTAAAGAGGAAAATCTGTTTGCAACTGATATTGGAGTGGCAACTGATAATGGGGGGTGACCTGGATAAGGAACTATTTGCTGGGGCAACTCTGGCTTGGGTTGACTCATGGAGGAAGGAAGGACTCTGAGCGACTGGGATGACTGGGTTGATTTGGGCGACTTGGGCAACTTGGGTTGACTGGCTACTGCTTTTTGTTTGTCTTTCTTGGGAGCCATTGTGCATCCTGCAAGAATTCTCGAGTGAGAAAATCAGGAACAGAATTCTCACTGCCTTTCAAATATTCAATTTCAAAATCAAATATACTTAATATACTTTGCCATCGTGCAAAAATCTGTTTAGATGCAATGTTTTGAACATCTTTTTCTAAAACATGTTTTGCAGACTTACAATCAACTCTGATTAAAAACTTTTGATTAAGCAAATCATCTTGAAATTTACTGATGCATAATACAATAGCTAAAATTTCTTTTTTAATAGTACTGTAATTATGCTGCGACTGAGTCCAGGTTCCAGAATGGAATCGAACAATTTGTTCTGGAGAACTTGGACTGACTTTTTGCTTAAGAATGCCACCATAACCTATGTCAGAGGCATCTGTTTCAACTATTTTGAAAGAATCAACTGACGGAATACCAAGACAGGGAAGTGTCTTGACATGAGACTTAATCTGTTTAACAACTTCAGTGTGAGTAGACGACCAAGGAGGAGGATTACTCTGCAACCTATCAAATAGGGGCTTACACTGTTTTCTCAGATTCTGATAGAAGTCAGAGATATAATTTAGAGATCCTAAAAACCTCTGAAGTTGACTCTTATCAAGAATTTGATCAGGGAACTTATCAGCAAACTGGATAACTCGATCAATTGGGGAAATTTGCGACTGACAAATATTGAAACCAAGGAAACGAATATTGGTTTGGAACAACTTGACCTTCTTGGCAGAAACAACTAAACCATTCTGTTTGACAACTTGAAGGAACTTATTCAAATGTTTCCAATGTTGTTCTATTGACTCAGAAAAGATTAGAACATCATCAATATAAACAATCGAAAACTGACTGTAAGGATTGAATATATCATTCATGATATTCTGGAATTCACTAGGAGCATTTTTCAAACCAAAGGGCATCACATTCCATTCGTAATGACCAAAGGGAGTGACAAATGCAGTCTTATATCTGTCTGACTCATCTATTTGGATTTGCCAGAAACCACTTTTCATATCAAACTTAGAATAGACAACTGCTTTTTCTAATCGATTAATGAGATCTCTTTTATTAGGTATGGGATACCTAATCCATTCTAGGACCGCATTAAGGGGCTTATAGTTGATAACTAATCTGGGAACTCCTCTTTCTAATTCAGCATTTTTCTGAACATAAAAAGCAGGACATGACCAGGGGGACTTACTTTTGCGAATTATTTTCTTTTGAAGCAACTCTTCAATTTCTTTCTTACAAAACTCCATCATTTCTTGACTCATTTGGATTGGCCTTGCTTTAGTGGGGATATTTTTCTCACTAAAGGTTTTGATATAAGGAAGACGGACAACATGCTGTTTCCTATACCAAAAGGCTGTGGGCAACTCAGAACAAATTTCTTCTTTTAATCTTTGTTCAAATTTTTGAATTTGCAACTGTAAGGACTGACTGGCAAGTTGTTGTTCAACTCTCTTAAACTTAATTTCTTCCTTAAGGAATTTCAACTGGTTAGTTTTCTGGATAACCTGAAGGGACCTAGAGACAGACTGTTTCTGTAAGGCTTTCAGATTATGCAACTCCGGTTTAGACAGAAAACTAAACTTGACTTTTTCTCCTAACTGGGTAGAGATAACACCATCGTATTCTACCTGGAAGGGATAAAGCAGACTTATGAAAGGTAATCCTAAGATAACCTCATCAGTAATGTTTTTAACTAAAACAAACGAAGTTTTAAAACAAACTTTGTTTTGGCAAATATGGGCTTTAGGCAACTCATAATTCAACTGGAGAGATTTTCCTGAAGCAGTGCTTAGGGTTTCTCTAGACTTCTGGTAGTACTTAGTAGGAATTAGACCTTCCTGGATACAGTTAAGGTCAGCTCCTGAATCAAATAAGGCAACTGTGGTAAACTCAAAATCTTTGACAACTATTGTAACTTTCGAATACCATTTTCGGAAATTGACTTGTTTGATTAGGTTGACAACTGGGGTTTCTTCGTCAGAACCAGCAGGGCTGTCTGACTGGTTACTGGGCTCTAAAGGCATTTTGCCTTTTTGAAGACTTGTTAAGTCTTGCCTGATTGTATGGTTTTCAACCTGCAACTGGTTACTAATCTGTCTTAACTCGGCTAATTCTTGTTTGACTATTTTGACTTCTAACTGGAGGTCTTGTAAGGTAACTTCTTTCTTTTTCTGGGCAAATTTTTCTATAGTAGTGGCTAAACTGACCGGCTGCGGTTTAGGACTACTAGAGCTTTCTTGACTGATGACTTTTCGCAATTTTTTCAAATAATCGGACTTTAACTCAGGGTTTTCTACTCGGCTTATTAGGTCGATTAATAACTCTTCTTGTTCTTCCTGTTTTGTAAGAACAAAAATAGATTTTAATCTATTACAGCATTTATCAGTGCAACCAAATTGGATATCAGGGGAACTAGGCTGGGAATCTGAAGCTTGTTCAGAATCATATCCAGAGCTGGCAACTAAGGTTTCGGGGCTACTAGTTTCAGAGTCTCGCAACTCTAAAACTTGAATCAACTTCTCTTTTTCAACTTCTGAGATCTGCAACTGCTTAATTGCATCTTTAACTTTACACTCAGAGGCATAATGACCAAATTTTTGACATTTAAAACATTTAACTTTGGACTTATCGGTTTTTGGTCGATTTTTCTGGGCTTTTCTGGGGGCTTTAGACCAATTTTTTCTTTTAAAACTTTTTCTTTTCTTATAAAACTCATTGTCACTTTTAACTGCAAAATGTTTTCTTTTAGAGGAAAACCGGCGTTTCCTAAGGTGACTTGGCTTAGACTTGTTTCTTCTAGAGGGCGGCAAACTACTGAGACCATACTGTTCACAGAAGTTTCCTAACTCATACTTGGCTGAATTCCTATCGGACTGTATTTGTTTTCCGATTTTGTAATCAACACACATTTTCATGCCAACTTGATTAATTGTGCTTACAATGTTACCATAGGTTAAACTATCCCAATCAATATGACCTAATTCATTACTGAGGGTAGTTCTGATCTTATGGGCAAATAGATTTGGCAAACCATTGACAAACTTCTCTTTCCAGAATGGTTGATTACTATCGTCTCTAAGCATTACCCTAGAGATGAAGACATCCTTATACCATCTGAAATCAGACAACTGTGGGCATCTAAGATTACTCAACTGATCATGGATCCTAGCAGTTTGATTACTAGGGGTTCCTATGAAGTGGTCGATTATGGTGTAAAACAGAGTATTGACACCGTCTTCTATACCTTGACCTATTCGTTCGTCAAAGATAGGGTGACCGTCATCATTAAGTTTTACAGCAAAGGTTATTCGGCTTTTAGACTCAGGACTCAGATGTTTATCCCACCAACTTCTGAGAGTACCAGTGAAACCAGTGACTAACAGAGGGACAATTTCAGACTGTCTGAAACTGTGATTGGTGATATAACTATTGGCAACCATGGACATATGTTGTAACTTATTGAGGATCTCTTGCTCAGAGAGACCATCAATATTCCATTCATACAATTTGTCGGAAGAAACAGAGAACTGGGTCTGCAGGTTTCTTTCTTCAAATTGAATGTCAGGAGGTGTTGGCCTGGGGTACCAATTTTTGGTCAGGCTACTGGGGCTGACAAACTTTTCTAATTTCTTAACTTTGGGTTCAACTTGGATTTCTAAAGTTTGAAAGGCTTTTTCAATTTTAGAAATATTACTTACTTCAGACGACTCGGACTCAGAGGTGTTTTCTACTGCAAAGGCATCTAGTGTTTTAAGACCAGATTTCTCAGTTTTTTCAACTTTGGCAGGGGTCAACTGGGCTAACATGTCTTCTATTTTCTTCATTGTTGGGGTGACCTTAAGAGTCGGGCTAGACCTAAGATCTTGGAACTGGACAATTGGTTTTTCAATTTTCTTTTTAGACTCTACGTCTGTAGAACCTAACTTATCAATTTTTGTTTCTATTGTATCCAACTGTTTTCCTATAACGATTAGACTCTGGTTTGTATAATTATTTTGCTCAAGAATTCTTCTATTACTGTCACTACTTTCAAATGTTTTGAAAGGAGTAGCAGGAATAAGAGTATCTTTATGCTCAATAATTATGGTTTCTACTGGAGGATGGCTGGACTCAACGACAGACTTATCTGCCATTTTCCATTTTTGCTGAGTTAAGGTTTTTAACTCATCATTTGACATATAACGGCTTTCAACAAAATCAAGGTAGAAAATCTCAACTTGGGCTGACCGCATGTAATCTTTCCATTCACTAAAGATTTCTAGGCGGCGTTGGGGTTCTGGATAGGCTTGGTGGTAACTATCTCGTCTAGACAGGTTCTCAGGGGCTTTGAGATGGCTGTTAAGACGCGACCAATCAATTTTAAATTTTCTATTAAGGGTTCTTAACTGGTTATCAACTGTGGCATAGTTTTCAACTACAAAGTCAGACTGGGTAGGTGACTCAGGGGATTCTGACTTTTCTTCAACTGGAGCCTTGCCGTAGCAGGGCTGGGTTACCTGAGAGGATCTTCTCAGGGACTCAAGCTTCAAATCTATCATGGTTTTTTCTAACTCTAGGTCTCGTTCTAGAGTTGAGGATGAGGCAGTAAAGGAGTGCCTAGCTGGGGCATGCCTTTGTGACTGACCTGGAGTTGGTAACTGGTGTAACTGGACATTAGACTTATGTAGAGGCTGGCTATCGAATCTAATCTTAACCGTGCCATCTAAGTACTGCTGGATGTAGTCTAAATTGTTTAGACTACGTTGAATCGGAGCTGGTTGGCTCTCGGTAACTAAGGTCCAATCTGTTGGAAGGGCAACTTCTGACCATTTAATGGTCTGGGGAACTTGAATATGGGCGTCTGAGGTATGACTCTGGATCAGGACTGTCTGATCCTTTGGGCTTTTGTTTAAGGCCTGGAAGTTCATATTGGTTCCTGTGACCTTATAGTAAATTCTGTAAACTAATGCTAAAGGTTGGGTTCCTGGGAGGACATTATAACCTTCAGTCTTAATATTGAGAGTTAGGGTTCTCAATATATGTGGATCACTAAGGCTTACAGTGAAGTCTGGGTAACAATCAAAATGTACTGGACCGTTACACAAACTGGACTCAATAACTCCTAGCGTACTGTCACTGAACGCGGTGAACCGGGCATCGCGTAAACAGAGCAGTATGGAGGCTTTCAATCCTAACCTGGTTAGGGGCTTAACGGCAACTTGAACTAGACCGATATGCAGGAAATTGTTTCCATCAGTCTTGTGTTTTTTGATTGACTCAAGATTAAGCAACTGGCAAGTTTCGTGTTCTTTACTAAGAGCGTAAACTTGTTCAACTGTTTTGACATGTGTGGTGCTATTAAAACTGGAAGGCAACCAATGTTTCTTATAGATTTTTTGACTTGGGACTTTAGGGATATTCCAATCTCTAAAATCTAATTGTTCTTTGCAACTAGAATCATATTCAAATTGTTCTTCATTAACTATCTCAGGGAGTCGACTAATACTGGTCTTAGAACTGCTTGACTTACAGGAACTCGACCTAAGAAAACGACTCATGGCTACTCAAGTGTTTGACTCAAACGGACTGAGGAAGAAGATAAACAGGGACTTCCCGGACTCACTCCTTAGACTCTAAGAAACCTACTAACTCCACTCAATTTTCTGTCTCCTGCCCAGCACAAACGCCCTACCCTCGGGACTTACAGATCTAGCAAAAAGGACTCACGGGTCAGACCTTAGAGTGAAATTAACAGACAACTCAAAGAATAAAAAGGAAGGAAAGGAAGAAGATGAAACCTTCTACTCAGATGCTTAAACCAGCCACTTGGGCGGGAATGAGTAGCAGACTTAGACAAAGACCGTAACTCTTACGGCTCTGATACCAAAATGAGGGGACACAGAGAGATAGCGAGAAAGAAGAGACGATGGAGGAGAATCATTGTTAACTCAACATTCAGACTAATGCATATGCAGAAAATAATGCATATATGAAATTAGTCAAAATAGAATAATTTGAAAATAAGCAACTTTTATTATACTCACAAAGGTTGCAACTGCAAACTTCAACACAACTAGACTATGTACAAGCGTGATTTCTCTAAAGGTGTTTCAGAGAGAATCTTTAAAACTAAGAAAATAAAATGCAGCTGGTGAAACCAATTCTGTTGGTCCAAAACCAGTTCTGCTTACAACTGAGGCCGAAGCCTGAATTTAAAGACAACTTTCAACTATGGTTTACAAAAGGCAACTATGGTTGGACAGCTGTAGAGGCACGGATGTTCAACCTGATTCAACTTTAGCAACTGTAGAGGTAACTTTGACTCCTGCAGATGCTTTCGGCTACTTTCGGTGGATTGTCAAAAAGCAAACAGTGCTTTGTCTGCTGCTTTTCGGTGATCTGACAAAAGTAAAAGCAGAGATGCTTTGTCCGCTGCTTTCACGTGATCTGGCAACTTCTTTTGACAGAGTGGTCTGTCGGCAACTACTTTTGACAAATTGGCAACGAGGCTTGCTTGTCGGCAACTGAGGCAATTATGGAGAGGATTCCCCTAGATCGTAGGCATCATAGGGGTCCTGGCTGTCATCGAACCATGACTTTGTCTTGGCAGGACTCAGTATGGGTTGGCAACTAGACGATGGAGGAGAATCATTGTCCTCATCATCATCCATCTGAGAAGCCTGGATGATCAGCTGGCGTGCAATTTCCTGGAGCTCAGCTTTAGATTTTCCTTCGATTGATAAGGATGATCTGACTGAGCTTGTAGGAGATACAGGGTGAGCAACTGGCTCCCGGGGGAGGTCACTGTAGACGTATTTGGCAATTCTGTCAACTTCAAACTTGTCCCACCATTTGATTGAGAATTGGCGGGCAAATACACGGGTGTCCTTGGTGATGGCATAGGACCATTTAAGGATCCAAGGTACCTTGTATCTGGCAATAAACAGCAACTGTTTGGGAAAGAATAAATCAACTAGGGAAAACTTGGCTCTTTTTGTAAAATGGCGGATCAACTCAAGAACTGATACTGGAAGAATTTCATCAACTGGACCATATTTTTCCCACCAGTGAAGAAACCAGTAGGGGAATGGGCTTTTGAACTTATTATCAAAATTAATAAACCAGGAATGACTAAAATCTTCAGATTGGTGAAGAAAGATAGTGTACCAGGCTTCAATATAATCCGAATAATTATATTGTAATTTTGACTTAAGCATTTTCAACTCATAGGGATGGCTACTGAAAGATTGCTGACTGACAATTTGATGAATGTAAAGAGAATGATAAAGAATGGTTTCAGGATGATCCCGATCCTTTATCGGCTTAATTTCAACTGATTGTGTCTCAAGCAATATATCTCTATAGTACTTGAGGGACTTATACGGACTCTGGGGCATATAATGAAATCCAGGAGGGAAATAGTGTTTGGCAATTTCTACTGGATTTGCATGAATATCATATACAGACTCAATGACAAATAAATGGGAATTACTCTTGGGCAAATAAGGAGACGATTTTTTGTGGACAACTGATGGCCCTGCAGGGATCTCAACTGCAAAAGGGTCATAACTGGAAATTAAGGTGGATTGATAACTGGGGCGAATTTGGCCAACTGTGGATCCTAAAGAGGAAAATCTGTTTGCAACTGATATTGGAGTGGCAACTGATAATGGGGGGTGACCTGGATAAGGAACTATTTGCTGGGGCAACTCTGGCTTGGGTTGACTCATGGAGGAAGGAAGGACTCTGAGCGACTGGGATGACTGGGTTGATTTGGGCGACTTGGGCAACTTGGGTTGACTGGCTACTGCTTTTTGTTTGTCTTTCTTGGGAGCCATTGTGCATCCTGCAAGAATTCTCGAGTGAGAAAATCAGGAACAGAATTCTCACTGCCTTTCAAATATTCAATTTCAAAATCAAATATACTTAATATACTTTGCCATCGTGCAAAAATCTGTTTAGATGCAATGTTTTGAACATCTTTTTCTAAAACATGTTTTGCAGACTTACAATCAACTCTGATTAAAAACTTTTGATTAAGCAAATCATCTTGAAATTTACTGATGCATAATACAATAGCTAAAATTTCTTTTTTAATAGTACTGTAATTATGCTGCGACTGAGTCCAGGTTCCAGAATGGAATCGAACAATTTGTTCTGGAGAACTAAGCAAACTGGATAACTCGATCAATTGGGGAAATTTGCGACTGACAAATATTGAAACCAAGGAAACGAATATTGGTTTGGAACAACTTGACCTTCTTGGCAGAAACAACTAAACCATTCTGTTTGACAACTTGAAGGAACTTATTCAAATGTTTCCAATGTTGTTCTATTGACTCAGAAAAGATTAGAACATCATCAATATAAACAATCGAAAACTGACTGTAAGGATTGAATATATCATTCATGATATTCTGGAATTCACTAGGAGCATTTTTCAAACCAAAGGGCATCACATTCCATTCGTAATGACCAAAGGGAGTGACAAATGCAGTCTTATATCTGTCTGACTCATCTATTTGGATTTGCCAGAAACCACTTTTCATATCAAACTTAGAATAGACAACTGCTTTTTCTAATCGATTAATGAGATCTCTTTTATTAGGTATGGGATACCTAATCCATTCTAGGACCGCATTAAGGGGCTTATAGTTGATAACTAATCTGGGAACTCCTCTTTCTAATTCAGCATTTTTCTGAACATAAAAAGCAGGACATGACCAGGGGGACTTACTTTTGCGAATTATTTTCTTTTGAAGCAACTCTTCAATTTCTTTCTTACAAAACTCCATCATTTCTTGACTCATTTGGATTGGCCTTGCTTTAGTGGGGATATTTTTCTCACTAAAGGTTTTGATATAAGGAAGACGGACAACATGCTGTTTCCTATACCAAAAGGCTGTGGGCAACTCAGAACAAATTTCTTCTTTTAATCTTTGTTCAAATTTTTGAATTTGCAACTGTAAGGACTGACTGGCAAGCTGTTGTTCAACTCTTTTAAACTTAATCTCTTCTTTAAGGAATTTCAACTGGTTAGTTTTCTGGATAACCTGAAGGGACCTAGAGACAGACTGTTTCTGTAAGGCTTTCAGATTATGCAACTCCGGTTTAGACAGAAAACTAAACTTGACTTTTTCTCCTAACTGGGTAGAGATAACACCATCGTATTCTACCTGGAAGGGATAAAGCAGACTTATGAAAGGTAATCCTAAGATAACCTCATCAGTAATGTTTTTAACTAAAACAAACGAAGTTTTAAAACAAACTTTGTTTTGGCAAATATGGGCTTTAGGCAACTCATAATTCAACTGGAGAGATTTTCCTGAAGCAGTGCTTAGGGTTTCTCTAGACTTCTGGTAGTACTTAGTAGGAATTAGACCTTCCTGGATACAGTTAAGGTCAGCTCCTGAATCAAATAAGGCAACTGTGGTAAACTCAAAATCTTTGACAACTATTGTAACTTTCGAATACCATTTTCGGAAATTGACTTGTTTGATTAGGTTGACAACTGGGGTTTCTTCGTCAGAACCAGCAGGGCTGTCTGACTGGTTACTGGGCTCTAAAGGCATTTTGCCTTTTTGAAGACTTGTTAAGTCTTGCCTGATTGTATGGTTTTCAACCTGCAACTGGTTACTAATCTGTCTTAACTCGGCTAATTCTTGTTTGACTATTTTGACTTCTAACTGGAGGTCTTGTAAGGTAACTTCTTTCTTTTTCTGGGCAAATTTTTCTATAGTAGTGGCTAAACTGACCGGCTGCGGTTTAGGACTACTAGAGCTTTCTTGACTGATGACTTTTCGCAATTTTTTCAAATAATCGGACTTTAACTCAGGGTTTTCTACTCGGCTTATTAGGTCGATTAATAACTCTTCTTGTTCTTCCTGTTTTGTAAGAACAAAAATAGATTTTAATCTATTACAGCATTTATCAGTGCAACCAAATTGGATATCAGGGGAACTAGGCTGGGAATCTGAAGCTTGTTCAGAATCATATCCAGAGCTGGCAACTAAGGTTTCGGGGCTACTAGTTTCAGAGTCTCGCAACTCTAAAACTTGAATCAACTTCTCTTTTTCAACTTCTGAGATCTGCAACTGCTTAATTGCATCTTTAACTTTACACTCAGAGGCATAATGACCAAATTTTTGACATTTAAAACATTTAACTTTGGACTTATCGGTTTTTGGTCGATTTTTCTGGGCTTTTCTGGGGGCTTTAGACCAATTTTTTCTTTTAAAACTTTTTCTTTTCTTATAAAACTCATTGTCACTTTTAACTGCAAAATGTTTTCTTTTAGAGGAAAACCGACGTTTCCTAAGGTGACTTGGCTTAGACTTGTTTCTTCTAGAGGGCGGCAAACTACTGAGACCATACTGTTCACAGAAGTTTCCTAACTCATACTTGGCTGAATTCCTATCGGACTGTATTTGTTTTCCGATTTTGTAATCAACACACATTTTCATGCCAACTTGATTAATTGTGCTTACAATGTTACCATAGGTTAAACTATCCCAATCAATATGACCTAATTCATTACTGAGGGTAGTTCTGATCTTATGGGCAAATAGATTTGGCAAACCATTGACAAACTTCTCTTTCCAGAATGGTTGATTACTATCGTCTCTAAGCATTACCCTAGAGATGAAGACATCCTTATACCATCTGAAATCAGACAACTGTGGGCATCTAAGATTACTCAACTGATCATGGATCCTAGCAGTTTGATTACTAGGGGTTCCTATGAAGTGGTCGATTATGGTGTAAAACAGAGTATTGACACCGTCTTCTATACCTTGACCTATTCGTTCGTCAAAGATAGGGTGACCGTCATCATTAAGTTTTACAGCAAAGGTTATTCGGCTTTTAGACTCAGGACTCAGATGTTTATCCCACCAACTTCTGAGAGTACCAGTGAAACCAGTGACTAACAGAGGGACAATTTCAGACTGTCTGAAACTGTGATTGGTGATATAACTATTGGCAACCATGGACATATGTTGTAACTTATTGAGGATCTCTTGCTCAGAGAGACCATCAATATTCCATTCATACAATTTGTCGGAAGAAACAGAGAACTGGGTCTGCAGGTTTCTTTCTTCAAATTGAATGTCAGGAGGTGTTGGCCTGGGGTACCAATTTTTGGTCAGGCTACTGGGGCTGACAAACTTTTCTAATTTCTTAACTTTGGGTTCAACTTGGATTTCTAAAGTTTGAAAGGCTTTTTCAATTTTAGAAATATTACTTACTTCAGACGACTCGGACTCAGAGGTGTTTTCTACTGCAAAGGCATCTAGTGTTTTAAGACCAGATTTCTCAGTTTTTTCAACTTTGGCAGGGGTCAACTGGGCTAACATGTCTTCTATTTTCTTCATTGTTGGGGTGACCTTAAGAGTCGGGCTAGACCTAAGATCTTGGAACTGGACAATTGGTTTTTCAATTTTCTTTTTAGACTCTACGTCTGTAGAACCTAACTTATCAATTTTTGTTTCTATTGTATCCAACTGTTTTCCTATAACGATTAGACTCTGGTTTGTATAATTATTTTGCTCAAGAATTCTTCTATTACTGTCACTACTTTCAAATGTTTTGAAAGGAGTAGCAGGAATAAGAGTATCTTTATGCTCAATAATTATGGTTTCTACTGGAGGATGGCTGGACTCAACGACAGACTTATCTGCCATTTTCCATTTTTGCTGAGTTAAGGTTTTTAACTCATCATTTGACATATAACGGCTTTCAACAAAATCAAGGTAGAAAATCTCAACTTGGGCTGACCGCATGTAATCTTTCCATTCACTAAAGATTTCTAGGCGGCGTTGGGGTTCTGGATAGGCTTGGTGGTAACTATCTCGTCTAGACAGGTTCTCAGGGGCTTTGAGATGGCTGTTAAGACGCGACCAATCAATTTTAAATTTTCTATTAAGGGTTCTTAACTGGTTATCAACTGTGGCATAGTTTTCAACTACAAAGTCAGACTGGGTAGGTGACTCAGGGGATTCTGACTTTTCTTCAACTGGAGCCTTGCCGTAGCAGGGCTGGGTTACCTGAGAGGATCTTCTCAGGGACTCAAGCTTCAAATCTATCATGGTTTTTTCTAACTCTAGGTCTCGTTCTAGAGTTGAGGATGAGGCAGTAAAGGAGTGCCTAGCTGGGGCATGCCTTTGTGACTGACCTGGAGTTGGTAACTGGTGTAACTGGACATTAGACTTACGTAGAGGCTGGCTATCGAACCTAATCTTAACCGTGCCATCTAGGTACTGCTGGATGTAGTCTAAATTGTTTAGACTACGTTGAATCGGAGCTGGTTGGCTCTCGGTAACTAAGGTCCAATCTGTTGGAAGGGCAACTTCTGACCATTTAATGGTCTGGGGAACTTGGATATGGGCGTCTGAGGTATGACTCTGGATCAGGACTGTCTGATCCTTTGGGCTTTTGTTTAAGGCCTGGAAGTTCATATTGGTTCCTGTGACCTTATAGTAAATTCTGTAAACTAATGCTAAAGGTTGGGTTCCTGGGAGGACATTATAACCTTCAGTCTTAATATTGAGAGTTAGGGTTCTCAATATATGTGGATCACTAAGGCTTACAGTGAAGTCTGGGTAACAATCAAAATGAACTGGACCGTTACACAAACTGGACTCAATAACTCCTAGCGTACTGTCACTGAACGCGGTGAACCGGGCATCGCGTAAACAGAGCAGTATGGAGGCTTTCAATCCTAACCTGGTTAGGGGCTTAACGGCAACTTGAACTAGACCGATATGCAGGAAATTGTTTCCATCAGTCTTGTGTTTTTTGATTGACTCAAGATTAAGCAACTGGCAAGTTTCGTGTTCTTTACTAAGAGCGTAAACTTGTTCAACTGTTTTGACATGTGTGGTGCTATTAAAACTGGAAGGCAACCAATGTTTCTTATAGATTTTTTGACTTGGGACTTTAGGGATATTCCAATCTCTAAAATCTAATTGTTCTTTGCAACTAGAATCATATTCAAATTGTTCTTCATTAACTATCTCAGGGAGTCGACTAATACTGGTCTTAGAACTGCTTGACTTACAGGAACTCGACCTAAGAAAACGACTCATGGCTACTCAAGTGTTTGACTCAAACGGACTGAGGAAGAAGATAAACAGGGACTTCCCGGACTCACTCCTTAGACTCTAAGAAACCTACTAACTCCACTCAATTTTCTGTCTCCTGCCCAGCACAAACGCCCTACCCTCGGGACTTACAGATCTAGCAAAAAGGACTCACGGGTCAGACCTTAGAGTGAAATTAACAGACAACTCAAAGAATAAAAAGGAAGGAAAGGAAGAAGATGAAACCTTCTACTCAGATGCTTAAACCAGCCACTTGGGCGGGAATGAGTAGCAGACTTAGACAAAGACCGTAACTCTTACGGCTCTGATACCAAAATGAGGGGACACAGAGAGATAGCGAGAAAGAAGATGAATATGATTATGCAGCAACTTAACTCAACATTCATGACTTTGCATATGCAGAAAATAATGCATATATGAAATTAGTCAAAATAGAATAATTTGAAAATAAGCAACTTTTATTATACTCACAAAGGTTGCAATATATATATATATATATATATTTTACAGTCAAAGTAGACATAAAAAAAATGAATCCAACACCAAAAGAGGTGTGGCTCCCCTTTTTCCATCTTTTGCTGACATTTCCTTTTCTTCGTGGTGGCTATCTTTTTTTTTTTTTTTTTGGTCTGTTGCTACTGTATGCAGCACCAAGCCAAGGCCTTCAATTCCTTGTTGCTTTTTTTGTCCATTGCATGCAGATTCAAACAGAGTGGCTACGCCACTTCCTTCTTTGTTTCTTTTGATTTCTTTGTTGAACTTTTCTTCCTCTCTTTTATGGTGGCTGTCCCTTTTTAAAAAAAATCTTTGTTTGTTGTTGTTGTTTGCCTCACCGAGCCCATGGAACCAAAACCAACTTGTTGCCTTCATCTTTTTTTTGGTTTTGTTTTATTTCATCCATACGCCAACAACACCCTCCTCCAAAAGAAAGAACATGGTTGTTTCATCTTTCTTTTTTGGCCAAAAACACAAAGTGGCGAACAACCATTTTTCTTGCATATCTCCATTTTTTCTGCCTATTATTTTCTTCATGACTAACTTCCTTTTCATTTTTTTTTGATGTAGTTTGCTCAAAGAGGAAAGTAAAGGCTTTCTCAAGCAGAGATGGAGAGGAGTGGTTAGAGAGTCCAAGAGGTAATTCACGCTATCTTTTTTTTTTTTTTTTGTACATTTTGAAATTAACCCTCAAACACCATTTCTATTTCAAAGGATTTCCTTTTGCTTAGCAGAGCTTTGTTGAATAGGAATCCTCTCATGGATTTGCTGTTCATGATTTAAGGGTTGCAACCCATTATGGATTTACAATCCAAGAGTTTTATTTGAGGGTTACGACCCTATATGGATTTATCATTCAACCAAATGATTTGAGGGTTGCCACCCAACAAGAATTAATTGAAAGAATCGGTATACCTGTGAAAAGTATTCTCTTGTGCCTGTGCTCTTGCAATTTTTCTCCTGCAGCAGTTTTTTTCTTCTGTCGTTTCCTTCTCTTTCTCTTTTCTTCCCCTTATTTCTCTACTGCTGCCCTTTTTATAAGCTAGAGACCTCTTTAGTGTAGGATGTTTCATTTGAAAACTGAATAATCAGCTCCCCCAAAAATAGGAGCCACCAAACTCTCTTAAGAGTTTTCATTGGTCTAGACTCCCACCTTTTTTCCAAACTCCTTTCTTATAGATGGCTGTTAAGCCTTATCTCTACCCCAAATTTGTTGCTTGTTAGACGTGGCAAATAACGGTCCAATCTCACGTTTCAAATTTTTTTTTTTGGTGATCTTTTTTTTATTCCAACAGATCAAGTGATGCTGAGAAGAGGTAATGGGGTTGGAGGAGGGGAATTGGGAATTTTTTTTGTTTTAAAGTATTATTTTTATTTTTAATAGTTAAATTAAAATTTTCAAAACACGTTTTCTAATTTTTAATTTTTTTTCTTCACACATGGCACTTAGTTTAGCAAAATAGTGGGTCCCATTGGTGCCATGTCAGTATTTTTAACGAAATTTTTAACAGACTTGAAGGTGAGGGGCAAAGTGAGATATCAAACATCGGTCAATAAGGTAAAGTGGGTCACTTAAACTTTAAGGGAGTTTAGTGGGAATTGACCAATGTTTCAAGGGACACTGTAGCACTTAAGCCTAATTTTTATTAATATGTTATTTCACTTCAGCCAAAAAAAAGTGGGCCATGTACATGACACATTATCATTTGTGGTAAAAATACAAAAATAGCCCTGCAACGTCATCAAAATTGGTAGAGTTATAAATGGAGATAATAGCAAGGGCAAAGAGGAACACAAAACTATGATCAAGGAGGTTAAGTGGATCACTTTAGCTTTTGGAAGGCAAAGTGAGATTTGACTAAAGTTTCAAGGGGCATTACAGTAAATAAAGCCTAATTGATAAGGATTTTTATCACAAATAGTCTATGAAGTTTGCCAAATTATCACCTTTAGTCCTTTATGTCTTTTTTTCTGACATTATTGTTTATTTATATTACTTCTTACGCATCAAAATTGTCTT
Source organism: Prunus persica (assembly GCF_000346465.2). Lineage (NCBI taxonomy): Eukaryota > Viridiplantae > Streptophyta > Magnoliopsida > Rosales > Rosaceae > Prunus > Prunus persica. Next base: position 3,515,043 of record NC_034015.1, read on the forward strand.
GCCGTTAGATTTAATCAAAAATTCTATTAGATTGCTGATATGGAATTTAAGTAGAGCCCACATCTCCAATAAAATTGTGACACGTGGATTAACTAAATAATTTTTTTTTTTAAAGTTTAAAATTCATAGAAAATTAGAAAATTAGGAACGAAAAAGAAAAAAGAAAAAAAATTAAAAGACTGCAACCTTCCGCCTGCCTCCGCCTCTGCTCTCTCTCCATCCCTCTCTCTCTTTGCTCTCAGCCTTATGCCTGGGTACAGAGAACCCACCGCCATTGTTAGCATCCGATTGGGTCATAATGGCGGCTGGGAGGTGTTTGAGCAAGAAGACACTCCACTTCTAGCCATACCTCACAAGCAAGAAGACACTCCACTTCTAGCCATACCTCACAAGCTCTCATCCCAATCCTTGTAGCTTTGGGGTTGTTTTCCATTTCAGCTGGGATTGAATTCGATTCCCACGCTGATCCATTTGACCCCTTTGAGCATTTTCGCTGATGTTGTTGATCTTGGAGCTATGGGGGTTGTGATGGTGGAGGATGTTATAATTTTTGTGCAAAGTAGGCCAGCTCTACATGCTTTTGGAGACTGCTCTGTTTCTTCTATGGTCTTGGTGTGGCTGTTTTCTTCTATGGCGTTGTGTTGTTGTGGCTTTCATTGCTTTATGGTATGAATCATTTGGAGCTCTTGGTTGTTTTGCTTTTGGTGAAAAGACCAAAGACATAATCACCGCCAATTTTGGGCAAAGCTTGGTGAGCACTCTAGTGCAAATAGATCATTTTTAATTTTCTATGAATTTTAAACTATTTAAAAATAATAATTATTTATTTAAGTGAATGGGTAAATGAAATATTGAAGCAAATGTTCTCAAGGCTTATTGCTTGTATGCCTTCATGTTCTGGCCTTTTTCTATTTAACCTGTGTTTCATACGGACGAGGTAAATGAAATATTGAAGCAAAGATTGCTAATCGGAATCACAATTGCAATGGCAATGTCAGTGGAAATCGGAGGAGGGACGTTATCAGAGATATATCAGAGCGCCAAGAAGCTGTTGCTAAGAACAAGAGATGGCCTTGAGAAGCTGGAGAGATTGGAGAATGCAGGCGGCATCGACTCCCCGGACCTCTCCACGTCTGTCAAAAGAGACATTTCTCAGATCCAGTCCCTCTGCTCCGAGATGGACCGCCTCTGGCGATCTGTTGGCGCCAAATCTCAACGTGATCTCTGGAAAAGGTTGGTGTGTTGATTTTCTTTCTTCATTGATCCCTTGAACCGTGATTTGGGTTTATCAGTTTGCATTTAATTATAGTTGGACTTGGTTCTTTTGTTCATTAATTCCTTGAGCCTTGAATTGGTGTTGTGTCATTTTTGTATATTATAATTGTACTTGGAATAGTTTTTTTTTCCTCATCAATTCGTTGAGCATTGAGGTGGGGTTTTGTCATTTTTGTGTATTGTGGTTGTACTTGTAATTGGGTTTCTTTAACTGGATCATTTTTTGCTTCTTGTAATGCAGAAAAGTAGAACAAATAGCGGAAGAGGCTCAGTCTTTGAAAGAAAGTCTGGATAAGTATAATTTGAGGAATCAGAAGAGGGCCCAAGAAGCCAGAGAGAGATCAGAGTTGCTTGGAAGAGCTGTATGCAATTTTCAACCCATTTACTTTTTGTTCACTGCCTCATTTTGATGTATGCCTTTTGTTTTATATGCCGTTGTCTAATGATGTAGAATGGGGAGGGTGCTCATGTTTTGAGAATCTTCGATGATGAGGCACAAGCAAGGGCGTCAGTTCATAGTTCTTCTCGCATGCTTGAAGAAGCCAGCGCTACTGGGGAAAGTATTCTCAGGAAATATGCAGAACAAAGGGATTGGCTAAAGGTATCACCCATATTTGTGTTAACTGTATGCACCTCACTTTGCACCAATTATTGAAACAAAAGGGATAGTGAAATTGCGATTTTTCTGTTGAAATAGTTAAAACATTCATTAATAAGCTTACAGTTAATGGTAGCTCTTCTTTGGTATTGTGCACAAGGAGTAATTACTCAGGTTTTATACCAAATTCGAATTACTACGATAGGAAAATTGTGGACTGTAAGAAAATTGGTTGAGTTCAGGTTTGAGATTTTAATGTTTTCAACAGTTGAAAGGTAGGATATGATTCATAACTAGGGCAATCCTTTTAGATGAGTATATCTGATGCAGGAAAAGAGAGAGAATAGCGAGGAAGTAGAGAGAGTAGGGAACTAAAACAATGATCAAATTAGGATAACAGAAACCAATATTTTTAATCTCTCAATGCATAACAGAAGTCTATCAGTCACCAACTATCATAAATACCCTGCAACTAAGTTCTACATGAAACACACACTGAAAACTACAATCTTACCACTCATCCATACAGAGAAAATACTTTGATATAATATAGCACTTCCCTGGTTGTAGGATTAAAGATATGATGTATTGTAACCAAGAGACCTCATGTGGCTTGACCTTGAGCCCTCTGATACATTGATGATTATTGGAATCGTCAATTGCCCCAAAATAAAATTGAAAAAGAACTCAACAATACTCTGTGTGATATACCAAGAGAATTCCAGTGGCTTAACTCACTGACCTCGGGCACTTTGCTGTATTGATGATGGTTGGAATCCTTGATTGCCTCATATAGAATTGAACAAGATCTAAAAAACATATATATATATATATATATATATATTTCTTCCGTTGGATTTTTAATCTTCTATCTTTCCATTTAGAATTAATTTTGTAGCAATTGGAAGTCATTGGAAATTGATATGGGTAAAAAGAAAAGAAATCGAAAAAGCCAATAGCTATAGAATTTGTTTGATACATAACAGTTAGTGATGCATTACATGTTTATTGCTACTAATGCTTGTTGAAATGATGGTGAATCCTCTGTTGACTTGTTTCAGAGCGCACAACGAAAAGGACTGGATGTCCTGAACACAATGGGTCTCTCTAACTCTGTATTGAAGCTCATTGAGAGGCGGAACCGTGTCGATCAGTCGATCAAGTATGCAGGCATGGTTCTGACAGTTGTCATTGTTGTGTATCTCATATGGAGGTGGAGGTGATGATCTATGCTTGAGAGCCTATTTTGTTTCTATTTTGTGGGAAGATGCTGTAATTTTCTATTGTATTTTGGTCTCCCTTTTGAACGAGGCTAACGAGCTTGTACAAGGGCATCTTTTAGAAGACGAACTTGTGTAAATATGAATTTTACGCCCAGTGGTGGTATATCTTTTATTTCATTATTTTGTTTTGACATGGATGGTTTAAATCTTGAGTCTGAGGCAGCTGTTTGTTAGGACAAGCTGTTATGTAATTTGTGGACCCGCAGTCGCATATGTTAAAGTCACTTGTCTCTCTCAACAGCATACACCACTGTATATATGGTTGTTCGGTTGAAGATGAAGTTGAAATATACATCTTACGTTTCAATTGCAAAAATGATGTTCTGTGCATTGTGTAGATTTTACCCGTGTATGGTTGTCAAATTCAAATGGACACTAACTTTTTATTTATTATTTTTGGTAATAGTCTATGTAGCCGTACTTTCGTTTCATTAGATGAGGTCTTAAATTCAAGGGAAATAGCTTAAAATGATACTCATTTCATAATTTTAATTAAAAATACCACCCCTTCCCAATTTTTGTACAACTATCACCTATAAATAGAAAATTATTGTCCACTTATTGTTGATTTTTCACAAGTTCAGAAATTTTATTCTCTCTTAGTTCACACAGCTCTCTCTCTCTCTCTGGCACAGCTCTCTTTCTCTTTGGTATCTGTCTATCACAGCTCTCTGTGTCTCTCTTGGCTCTCTCTATCTTGGCTCTCTCTCTCTCTAGCACAACTCTTTGTCTCTCTCTTTGCTCTCTTTCTCATAGCGCAGCTGTTTCTCTCTTTAGCTTCGTTATGTCTCTTTCTCCCCTATTCGATCTCTTGCTCTCTGTTTGGAATCGCGAACCCCTCCCTTTAGCTATGTCTTCTGAATAGCTGCTTGCAACCTTGAAGCTCTAGTGGATTGCCGACCTCGAAAAGGTAGTGTTGATGGTTATTTTCTTAATATCAGTGGGATTATGTGAAAGGGTTTGTGTTAAATTCGTTTTGGCTTTAATTTCTTTGGGTTAGGTTTTGTTGAATATTCATGCTCATTCATCTGGCTTTGTACCAATTGCATTTAGATTGGTCTGGATATGTGAATCTTGAAACTTGGGATTTTCCATTTGATGTAGTAGATCTGTATAGTGTGATTCTGATGTGTTACTGGTGTACTGCTGTTGTGTTCCTCTTATTTTACAGTCGTATTGTTGTTATATTGCCATTATATTGCTTATATATTGCTGCTATATTGCTGTTATATTGTGGTTATATTGCTATTGTATTGTATGGTTATTGTGGTTATATTGTGTTAATGAAATGTTGTTTTGTCATGGTCAGAAATGGAGACAATTGTTATTCTCGTGTGCTACAATGGAAAATGGGTCACCTCGAAGAAGATGTGCAAATACGAAGGGGGTGACTCAAAAGGCTTAATAGCTCCACGGACCATCAAATTTGCTGAACTGTTGGACCGTGTGCATCAGATTGGTAATACAAACAGCATGGAAGACAAGGTTTGCTGAAAATTCTTAGTTTTGGTGGCCTCGAATGAGTGGAAGCACATAAAGATTGAGGACGATGATGATGTCAATTTTTTTATGAAGTATAATTCCAAGGTAACACCTTCAAAACTAGCTCCCTTACTCGTGAGTATAGAAGATAAAGGACTGACAAATGATGTAGTTCATAGTATGCATATCACGACAGATAGTAGTCGGATGGATCATTCTTCAGTTGCCATTGTTGAAAGCAATGAAGTAACTTGAAATAATACAAATGTTACTGATGTGGGAGGTGAAGTAGGGACAGATTTTATGGATATGATTGATTTTAGCGAGGTGGAGGAGATGCATGGTGGTGATAATGGTACTGAAAGAAATGAAGTGTCAGTGTACTCTGCCCCTCCTAATTTGGGCTGCTTGAACACAGCTGCCCAGTTGCCAATAATGCGTTTAGGAGGAGAATCTGAACCCACTCGTCAACATTATTGGAGTCAAATGGGTGAACAAAATCAGTACAATGCAGCCGGTGTAAATGATGAAGAAGCATATTTGGACAGCGGGTTTTCACGAAGTGATTGGAATCCGAAAATTACAATTGGGCAAATTTTCTCTAGTAAGAAAGCATTGTTGACGGAGTTACGGTTGATGGCATTAAGAGGCCACTTTGAATTTAAGGTGCAATTCTCTTGTAAAAACAATATTCCATTGTGCAATGTATCTTAGACAATATGATTTCTGTTGCTTTGGTAGGTCATGTAAACTCTACTTTTATTTGTGGTGGGTTTCGTGTTATGTTGAATGGGAATTCTTTTAAATTTGCATAATTTGGGTTACATTGCTATAGCATGCTGTATTGCTAACAGATTGCTATTATATTGAACTTTTATTGTACTGGTATTGCTTCCAGATTGCTATTATAATTTGAGTGCGAAATTAAAGGGACTGGAATGTAATTCCAAATGGATCCAAAACATTAAAGTTCTTAGAATTCCTATATTACACAGTTACTGTGATACTCCGACTATACCTTCTTTTCTGATTACAAATTCGGCCGATGCATAGGCCAGATGTGGGGCAAATACAAGGTGAAATGTCCTATGTGTTTGACTACATATACTTGTTGAAGGAGCATTACGAATGTTAACCTCAATAGATTGCTCATGTCTTGCCAAGAACACTCTTGAATTTATGCAATGTGCCCAAGCTAGTCCCAAAGCTGGACTCACCCGTCTGCCTGATGTGTCCAGGGACTCCAAGTTTCCCAACATCACCCTATTCACTTTATCATGTGGCCCAATAAAATCCACCACTTGGTTGGTGACAACCACCGCCAACCCAAACTTATTTGCTAAACCCTTCAGTGTCCTAGATATGTTGAAGAAGAAATTCAGTCTGTTGCAATCTAGACAATAACAAGCAATAAACAATCAGCACTTATCAACAGCCTATTATAGGATATTAAGTGAAAAATAAACAAAAAATACATAGCATAAACAAAACCCCAGCTATTTACAACTGACCTACTAATTCAATAGCTCAAAGCCACGTCTCAAGACACCCAGTACTCTACCACTCCTGCATAATATAATATCTAAAGACACATCTCAACACACCATATAATCATGAGACAGCTTCAGCTAGAATGGGAATGTGCGGTAGCACAAGCCTAATTAAGAACAATTCAAGACTAACGATAGAAATCTATCTGACTAGAAAGAGTTTTAAAAAACAAGAAGACATCGGGAAAGAATTGATTGACTTCAAGGTATAATGTAATGGAGCATCCTATGAATTAGTGGCAACCACAATAATGACTCCACTATGGCCCTCCTTTCAAATGTAAGAAAATGAATGAAATTGGCATCATCCCTTCAGTTTTTTCTTAACAAAATAAGAGGTCTGTATGTATTCTCTGCTTTATCGATATCAAAGATAAATTAATAAATAAACCATCAAAACTGTATAAAATGTTTGTAAGACATATACAATTACAAAATTATAAGTTTTCCTCAGAAACAAAGTTCTCTATGTATCCATACATAAACAAGAAAAGCAAAAGCTTAAAGAGTTGGCTTATAGCAAAATCAATGTCCCCATTTCTCTAAACCACACCTGCTGGTGGTAGGTTACCATCTTCACTCATTTCCCGCTTTCTTTTAAGCAGATAATGATCAAGCACAAAAGAGCAAACTTTTAAAGAGCGCATATTACACCACATATAGTTCTAAAGAAAACTTATCCATATCCAATATGCAAGCCCTAAAGTTAGTAAACAAAGTTATAAAAAAATATGTCAAATTAACAAGCATTATTCTCAAACAAAAAGTATGATATGGTTGGGAGTTTACAAGTTCAAAATGATATACACAGGTTAATTGTCTTAGACTTTAGATATCATCTTCAACAAAGAAAATACATACCGATTAGACTTGTAAGAAGGTTAAATGCAATGGTCATAAAGACCCATAGTAAGCCACCAAATACCAATTAATAACTGCTACAAAAACCATAATAAAACCATAATAAACTAAAAATACAATAGCACTAAAATGCCAACACAACATCACTACATTAGCAATACACTAGCAAAAAAACAACAATATGACATCAATAGCAATAGCAAAACAACAGCAGTGCAAGCATCAGTCCACAAAGAACAAACCCATTCACTGTTTCAAACAAGGAATCATCATACTAAGATCATTTCAGAGAAACCCCAAAACCAATTTCAGTGAAACCCCTAAACCAATTTCAGAGAAACCCCTAAACCTTCAACCAATTTTGAACAAACCCCTGAACCAATTTCATAGAAATGCATAAACCCTAAATCAACTTCAGAGAAACCCTTAAACTGTAAGAAAATGACGATGAACAGTACCTGTTCAAGGTGAACGATGAACAGTACCTGTTCAAGGTGAACGATGGAGTTGAGCTTCGATGAACAGATTTCGCTGGGAGAGGAAGAGAGAAGAGAGAGTCAGAGCTGAGCGACGAGAGATTGAGAGCTGAGCGACGAGAGAGTGAGAGCTGATCGACAAGAGATGAGAGAGTGAGAGCAAAGCGATGAGAGAGTGAAGAGAAACTGAGAGACGGAGCCAAGAGAGAGAGCTGAGAGAGAACTTCAACAAAACTGATAGAGAACTTCAGCAAAAGTGATATGTGTGCAATAAGGGGACAATAAATATATATTTATAGGTTATAGTTCCAAATTTTTTTAAAAAGGGTGGTATTTTCAGTTACAATTATAAAAATGGTGGCATTTAGAGCTATTTCCCTAAATTCAAATCCCTTGAATTAACAAGTCCTGAATTGAAGCGTGGCAGCTATCTTAGATTGGATTTCTTTTATGCATTAATTCTGGTCGGGCTTTCATAGATTTGATAATAACACACAATATGATAATAACCCACAATATAAGAATGGCATAAAGAGGAAGGGTTAGGTAAATTCAAATTATGTTATATAATTAAGGAAAAATTGTAGAGAGAATTGGAAAGTAGAGAAAGACAATAGAATTTGTGTCAATCAACTTTTATATCTATCCTGGTAAGACCTCTTTATTTATAGGCTTACAGTGACAAGAAGACATTAACAACTCATAAATTACAAGCCCATAACTATGGTATTTAATGTATAGGTTACATAGAATTACAAGGGGTGAATGCTAAGAGGTATGATGTTCATCCACCAGCTCATGTATTTACAACACTCCCCCTTGGATGTCCACCATACAATTGACATAGTTGCCTCATTGAAAACTTTGCTAAAAAAATCCAATGGGACAAAACCTAAGCAAAGGGAAAAAGAGTACAACATTCTTATAGATCATTGATATGGTGTTGGACGCGCTTATGCTGCCTCGTTAAAACCTTGATAGGAAAAACCCGGTGGGACAAAAACCTAGTCAAACGGAAAAGAGTACAGTGCACATATGTCATATATGTAAAAAATTGTTGAATCCTCCCCTTGATGAATTACTCCCCCTAATGACGACAAACTTGAATTATTTGAAGATACAACACAAATGATATTGATATCTCATTTTCCTCATGCAGAGCAAGCTTTGGTAATGCTTTATATAAAAATTTCTTCAATATCATCATTGGGGGATGTATGTTTGTCATTCTTTTGAATCCCTGTTGAGGTTAGAGTAATACCAAAAATATCTAGACTATTTTCAAAAATCCTTTCACATTAACAATTCTTAAAATAACATCATATTCTAAATCATCAAAATAATAATATAAGCAAACTCATAAGTTACCGTTACGAGGATAAGAGTATAAAATTGCATGATGTAATAAGTTATTCATATAAATGTTTGTATAATATGCTAGCATGTCATAGGCTCTTTAAGAGACCTAAATGTTCTGATGACTTCTTTAAAAATTTGAATATGTTGCAACAATATTGAACTTGAATTCGAATTCATAACTCAATCAATATACTCACTTTAGGCAATTAGATCATTTTCATTTCATGAAAATTAAGTATAGACATTGAGCTTCAAGCTCCTTAACTTCTTAGAGAGTTTATTTCAATAATTTATATAATGTATGACATTTTACATCTCTCATAATTTATTCCTATGTATTCTTCAAAAGATTGCTTCTTGCGATATGCTTAACTGATTTTCATATAAATGCAAGTCTCCATAAATATACAGTGAACATGCTTCGTAAGAAGAAAAATGGCTGGATCTACATAATATACTAGGAGAATATCATAAAAATTTCATGTCTTTACATGGACACATTTTGCCATATAAAGTGATTTTATTTCACTTCATCACAAACACCAATTTGTAACCTATACAATTTCATATCTTTTGGTGTTTGAACTCTAGGTCCATTTCTTCACGTTTTCCAATAATATCAATTTTACTGGACTGCCTCTTTCAGTTTGGCCAATCTTTCTTTATATTGTCGACAATCATAATAAAACGTGGATCAATATCATCATAGCCCTTTATAACTTTAGTAAGTACTATATATAAATAGTATCATTCATGATCATCAATTTATAAACCCACATTTCTCTTTATGCATGCATAAGCTATAGACATTTTCATAGTCACTGGGTACCCATGCCTCTTAAGAGCTTTCATTATTTTTTAATGGACTTATGTCTTCTTATAAGACTGTATCTCTTCCGAGATTAAATATATAGGAAATGTGGATATTTCATAAAGTATTATATTATTTCGGCTGCATGGACCTTTTAATATAGTCTCGTCTTCAATAAAACTAATTGTGGACTACTTAGGCACACAACTAGATAAATCATTTGCCATCACTTTAGATTGCCTAATTAGGACATCAACATTTTGATGTGATTTGTCACTTCAGCTGTGTTTTTAAATGCTTCTAGCATTTGACTTGCAATCTTCTAGATTGCGGCTTCTTTTCTACCTTAATTTTATATTAGGTGACACAAAATTTTGATGAAACAATAATGAATGCATTTCATAGCAATTCACGTCGTTCTTGAGGAACAACCTTTTCTCCCCATAAGGATGGGAAATTGATCTCATCAAAATAATGCTATTTGATTAGAGTGGTAAGTGTTGTCTTTCAGGGACCAAAAATAAATAATATAAAGATGATAACGTGAAGCAAAATCTCCAGGTTTGCTCAATATATAGTGTAACATAAATACTATGGTCTCCAAAACTATTCAATCAAAAAATAAAATTTTTACATCATAAAGTAATACAGATCAAAGAACTTTTGGTTCTTATCATAAAATGAGTTCATATAAAGCAAATTATGATTAATATGCTTCTGGCACGAGACCATAAGTATCGGTCATGTTTGTTCATAATTTCAACATTAACTCCTTTGGGTGTATGTATGAAGCTATGTAAGTTTCTTATGGAACTTAGTAATATCAAACATTGTAAGTATATAATTTGACCTGTCAATAACTTTTGGTCAGGTTTGCAGAACCTAATATGACATTAATCAAAATGAGTCGTAATTAAACTCAAAAATAATTTTAAACTCAAATAGTTGTGTGTTTTGTTTCACTAACAATAAATGTCATAATTCTTGAAGGCTTTGTCATACAAGACCCTCCCTTTATACTATTTAACTTCAAAAATATTTTACTTCCGGGATAATGTGTAACTGACATTTTTTTTTTCTTCTGAAAATGATATAGACCTTACATTCACTTCAAGGAATTATGTAATGCTTATATTTCTTCAGGAAATAATAGATCCAATCATATGAAATTCGTGGATGCATAATAAAGACTTTTTATTTACCAACAATTGAAACACATCATATTTTTTATATTGCTACTGCTGGAGCATCTGCGACATGAAAGGATAAATTTATTCCTTTATGCTCTTCCACATTACAATCCTACTTGGTTCTCTATTTTCTTTCTTATTCATATATATAAGGCAAGGACATTTAAATAAATATCCACTTTTAGGATCCATGAAAAATAGAACAAAAAAACAAAAAAACAAAAAATTCATTGAACTTCTGGTTCATATAATATACTTAAAACATTCTTTGTGGACTTAAAATTTCAAAATCCATAACTTCTAGTTTGGAGATAACTACTGGTTCAGAATACAAATTAAATACTCAAAACTTCAGGTTTTGATTAAAATGTGTAATCAAAACTTCAGGTTTTGAATTAAGTGTGTCATTGCAAATAGTTAAGATTTTTATAATTTCAAATTAAATTTTGTATTTCAAATATGTATAATAAAACTTCTAATTTCAACTAATTACGTAACATGGAACTTTTGGTCCAAATAAGACATAAATAAATAATTCACAAAGATAATAAAGTAGTACTAATTTTTTTTTTATAACAAACTTACAATAATAATAACACCGAGTTCTAAAAATAAAAATAAAAATGATAAAATATGAAACATAAAATAGAAGGTTATAAGATAAATTGAATATATCGAACGGTTCAAAGATAAATTTAATTTATAGAATTACATGTTCTAATATGAAGATATTCATAAATTGCTATTATAAACAGAAAATTTAAAAAGTTTCTAACTTCAAGTTTTAAAGTGTAGAACTTCGGATTCTAGCGAGTCATATAAATAAAACTTCTGGCTGTAGACTAAATTTGATCTCTAACATCTCAAAAAGATCACATAAAAGTATTGATTTTAAGAAAAAATATGTTCAAAATTAAATAATGAATCAAAGGTCTTTCAAGCTCAATTTAATAGCAATAGAATAAATATGATAATTGAAGAACTTCGGGTTCTAATTAGATTGTGTAATATAGAACTACAGGTTCTAATCAAATATAAGAATAATGAAAACTAAGAAGCAATGAACTTGAAAGTTCCAATCTTTTGATTCCATTGTGGAAAACATGATAAAGACAAAAGAAAAAACAACGTTTGATTCTGAACTTCAGGTTCAATTAACATTGTATATATGTTATGCCAGATTGAATAATATATATATTTTTCTTTTCAATCAATAAAAATAAATTTAAATCGGAGATCCAGATAACGAGCTTGAGGTTTAGATCTTTGTGTGGATTCAAAGCCTCCAATTCATTTGTTCTTCAATTGAAGCATTGAATGTGTGGTTTTTTTCTTCAAAGGTTTAGAGAAATTTATGGACAATAAGAAAGATGTAAGGGTCATGCTTTGGTCATCATCGTTGCCTCTCTCAACATTCTTTTGATGTAATTAATTGCACCAGTTATTTTTGAACTATAATAAAGCAAGTACGTACAGTATTGTGTATGTCAAATTCTCAAAGTTGGAACTGACAAATTCATTATTCTTAATTTAGGGTGGATTTCGATTTCTTGTTCTTTGCTTTCCTTATTTTAATTTTAGCATTTAAAATAGATGACATGGCATGTGACTTGAAAAGCCAAGCTATCAGCCACATCAGTTTGTGAAAAAAAGTTGGTATATAAGTTGGTATCTGTAACATTATTGTTTTGTAATCGCTAATTCAATGATAATAAGGTTGTACCAATAACTTTCGATCTATTTCAATACTTACCAATATTAAACCAACTGTTTTAGTTGAAGTTTGTGGTTTTTGGTGTTTTTGTAGATTCATGTCTTGAGCGGCTTTGGAGCAAACTTCACTCTCTTGCGAGTTATCCATGATGATGATGTGAGAGCAACGTTAATGGTCATCTGTCCCATCCCCACTTTCTATCATAGCAATGCACCATACTCTCTTACCAAACTATGTTCTAAAGATGGTCTGTTTTCTGGCAACATAGTCCGTTTTGAGATCCCATAGATGTCGAACCTCTTGAAAAACTTCCAATTAATGATTTAGAGGTCACCTGGGATAGCCCGAATTTGTCTCAGACACTTACGAAGAAGGCAAAGTCCTCGCTCACTCTACGGCTAAACCCGAAGCAAGCCTGAAGCAGTGTGGCTTCTTGTTCACCCGTTTCATATTTGTTCCTGTGATGGTAGGATAAAGTTTCTCATTGTCTCGAAAACCATTGACTGGTCAACAAGTCAACTTTCTTGCGAGCGTGTCATTGCTAGCAATGAAAATCCTAGCAGACTTCTTAAAAATAGATAACTTGTGCCCCAAGTTACTGATTTCTAAACAAACGATTGTGAATTTGGATGAGGAATATCTCCCAAGTAAGTTCTTTTCTTGCCTCAGACTGGTGAGAACTTCACAACTTTTCACAGTACAAAACTGGAAGTTCTTACCATAATAAATGATAAGAAAGTGAATTGTTTTAGGCAGAACTGCCTTTTACAAAGGTCAAAACAGGGAAGACCAACTCTAAAAAAGACAAAAGAGCGTTGGACTTCAGTCTCTGCCTGGATAAATGCTTTTGATCCGGGCTGAACTGGGTATATCTGTGCTGGATTGGACTGTCAACACCTTCAACCGTCAAGTTTCAACTATAAATTGATACCAACATTCAAGTTTGGCAGAGCTTTAATTTCTTTCAAGCCTTGGAAGGCTTTTGGCACGGGCAGAATTTGAGCCTCTTCAATTTGGAAGGGGCAGAAGTGGCTGGATTTGCTAATTTACTGAGCTGGGGTTGCACTGTAGTACCTATTCTACTTGATCAGGGCTCTCCATAAATTTGTTAAGGTTTTCATATTTGTAAAACCCGAAATCTGCTTGATTTGGCTTACAATGAACCAAATTTGTAACGAGAGAAATCTCGCTTTGAGTCACTATTTCTCTAAAACTGAACTGGAGTTAGAGATTCTGGATTATAGTTGACTTGTTTTTCTGTGGCTCAATGAGCTTTTGGTTGCTTCAGTGTTTTGAAGGCTTTTGAGATCAAGTGATCATTATGAATTTTTGTTTTTGATTGATTTTTTGGCTGTTCCTTGATCTGTTCACCTCCTCTCATATTTATAGAACATGCTGGAGTGGGGCTTCTAATCTTTCAATAATGAACGGCAAATTTTCCAAAAAAAAGATATTTTATTTTAAATGCAAAGAAAAAGGGAAGTTATCTGTTCTGGCAGAGAAGAACCATCAGTAGTCAGTTTTTATGGAGGTCTTTTTCTTGCTTTTCAGAAAGAAAAACCAGCCCTTCTTTGTTCTCTGTTTGTTCTTGGTAAAGAGAAAGAACATAATCTGACGTGATGGTTAGTTTGTTTTTCTTGTTTAAACAACTCCCTTGCTTCCCACTTATCTTTTGAGATCGTAGTTTGCTTATCTCTTGGAAAGATCATCGGCTCTGATGCAGAATTATATAAAAAGGGATTCTGATCTTTTAGCTGTAGAATTTCAAAGAAATCTTTCTGTAATGATATGCCTTCATTAATTCCCTATCAACTTCTCTTGTGACTAGTTGAAATTGTTGGCTTTTACAAACTCAGGTGGTCACGTGGGTTTCTTTGTGATTCAAGGCTGAGTGTGCCAATTTTGCCAAAGTGGTATTTTGACCCTTTTTACGTCTTGGGTAGAGAGCTAGTAGTTTTGATAAAACTTATTTGTGTTTCTTCAATTTTGAGTCTTTTTGGTAAAAAATCTGATTTGGGCTTGGGATGATTTCTTTTCTTTGTTTCCAAAGCCCAATTTTATTCTTATGGGCTGACAGATGTTGGGCTGGGCCGTCTTGATTTCGGGCTTTCGATTCTAATTTAAACGAAAAGTCCAAACTGCTTGGGTCCTGAGGTTGCTTTTGGTTCTGGGCCTTCAGTGCTGGGCTGGGCGTGCAAATTTTTGGCCCAATCATAAGGAGAATGCTGGTGGCTGTCCCAAATTGACATGGGCTTTTTGATTTTGGACTGGGTGTGCCAAATTAGGCCCAAACACTTCTATACCTCCATTGAGGTCAGACCTCTCCATTTACCCGTTGTTTGTTGGACCCGATTTCGTAGACAAGTGTCTGTCTGCCACTTCACAAAGGAACTCTGCCCTCTCGTCACGCTTGCCTACAACCCGTTTTCTATCCCTCTAGCACTCAGTGGAAGAAGAGGGATCAAGTCATGCAATCTCCTATCCAATCCTTGCTCCCACAGTCAGTCCTTGGTTGATCCCCAGGTTCTAGTTTTGCCTCATCTAATAATAGAAGTACCTCTGCAAGGACTCCATCTCAACATCAATTCGCATTTGATGGCTATTTTACTTTAAGATTTTCATTAACGCCTTTTGCTTGTAGACAGACAGAAAGCAAAAAGAGAGCCCGAGGTGCAAAGATTGAAATAT
The DNA here is from genome assembly GCF_000346465.2 of Prunus persica. Lineage (NCBI taxonomy): Eukaryota > Viridiplantae > Streptophyta > Magnoliopsida > Rosales > Rosaceae > Prunus > Prunus persica. The sequence continues at coordinate 3,530,330 of NC_034015.1, forward strand.
CGGCTGATACACCGATATATCTGCCGATATATCGGTATTGTCAACTGTCGACACCGATATTGAGGGGTAAGGCCATATCTTCCCCTGTATCGACGATATACCCCCGATAAGTGCAATATCCTCGATATTTTGCCGATATCCCCGATATTTCCCGATACCATAACATAACCCAAAAAAATTTCAGAAGTTTTGAAGCAAATTGAAACCCAAAAATAGCTAATCCTATTTTTATTAATATGAAGAATCTATGCACAGTCCACTGCCCACATACCTCCAATCCATCTGAAGATGACATGGCGATCAGTTTTGGATATATGAGCATATGAACTAGACCTAATACTAACTCAAATGAATCTTATGATGGCTATGGTTATGTCATGTCTGATTATAGTTGATCTAGTTATGGAGCTCAAGATGGTAAAAAAGATTATGGACCTACTAGTTAGTTAATCCTAACTATCCCATATATGGGAGGACAATAGGGAGCTCAAGAGAGACCTATGTGCACCATGTTCAAACATGGCTTACAAACTGCTCGGGTTACATGACTTGGTATGACTATTGTATGAATCTAGATGGTTGTTCCTCATTGTTTGAACCTCATAGGAGCTCTTCATTTATGTAGATGGACATTTATCTAAATTGTAATCCAATTTTGAACAAACTATGGATTTATGCATGGTTTATTCATTCTAATGAACATTTTATTTTCAAATTTTTTATTTACGCGCATCACATACAACTTATATTTCATCATATATATATATGTATCTTATTATTAGTAAATTTTGAGTTTTGCTTGTTCAATACATTCATTGCTAATGTACATAACATCTGTGAAAGTTTTACACCAAAATTATGTGTTTCAATGCCTATATTTGTCATTTTTGTTGATTTTTTCATGATACCTAAAACTATAATGATATATCCCCCGAAACATCCGTAAATTGGAAGGCCGATATTAACTGCAAGGCCAATATTTTAATCCTTGCCAAGGTGCTGACCCACAATGGGGCAGGCCGGTCTATCTCGATCGGGATGATAAAGAATTGTCCTTACTTGAATTAACACTTGAATGAAGAATTATTATCGCTTAGCGCTTGTGCTAAGGAGGGAAATATCAATAAAAAGAGTATCGGTTCACTTTTCTTGCTCAGGCTTGGCTTTCAGACTTGACACCCTTCTTGTTGGAGTGAACGAGGTTGCCTCGTTTCGGGGCTATCTTGTTGAATGTCCGTTGAATTGTATATAACAAATTGCCTAACTAAAGAGTTTGGGAAAGAATTGGTTGTTCTTTCTCTCTCCTTTCTTCTAGAGGAATTGAGTCGCTCATTTCGGTCTAACTTCGTTACTGTACCTCGGTCTCACTCCGACAACATACTATCCTAGACCGCTGTCTATCCCAAATTGGTATAAATTCATAGTTAGGTTAGCTAGCCCGGTAACCCTGACAAGTGGGAGGGTCTGCACTTTCCCTATCATACGATTATGCTAGAAAATTCTATTTTATTCATTCTCCATTCAAAACCGTCTACTCCGAGAACCCATAATATGACGATTCTTTCATATGATTTTTTTCGTGGAATTCGACATCAGTGATCTATGACCATCCTTTCTTCTTTCCATTCCAAAAAAGAATGGTTGGTATGCTGTTCGTCCTTAGAAATACCCCAAGAATCCCCCTTTTGTGATTGTTCCAAAGCGTGCTTCCGTTTCTTCTTCTTCGAGCTCAACCGGCCATGCTTCTTTCTCAGTTGCACGATTCCTAGCTGCTAGATCCGGATGTAGGTGAGTCTGATTGTTCTAACTTCTACTGTTGTAAGTTGCCTTAAAGCTCCTTCCAGTTCCAGCCCAATAGGGGAACTTAACGGTGAGAAGGATCTCCATTTAGAAGAAGGGAGAAAAACCTACGTATCCTTTCACCTGGAGCTAGGGTCAAAGATCAGTCCAAGCTAGGATCGGCTCTCGGAAGTCAAACCTCTCCTCGGCAGCTAGGTTAGTTTGGGATACAACCCTTCAAGCAGGGTAGTGCATGAGTTGCTATCTCAGTCCAATATTGGGATGCATGTTATGTTTAGGTCCAAGTTCATCGGAAATTACTTTAAATGGTAGAGTAAAGGGGATGAGAATATGCATATTGCCCTGGAAGTTTAAAAAAAGAAGCACAATTGCATCTGATTTTGCATCCTAACTTGTGGGCCCAGTTTAGTAGTGCAAAAGGAGAGAAGAGAGAGGAAAGAGAAGTTAATAAAATCTGGGCATTTGCACAACACGCAAAGCCAGTATTCATCTAGGTGTACACAAAACCAGACACGTGAGACCCAATGGCGGATCTATAGGGGCGTAAGGAGGTGCAGTTGCACCTCCTTTTGCTGGAAAAAGCCATGGTGGTGGCTGGGTTTGCTCCTTTGATCTGTGTTGATGGTGCCCACCACCTATTTGAGAGAATGCCTCAACAACGTCTTATATTTGGCTGTTGTGCTATTGCGCTTCGCACAGGCGCATCAGCTTAATTTTTTTTAAAAAAAATAGCTAAAATGACATCGTTTTGGATCAGGCCTTAAAATAATAACAATAATAATAATAAGCCTAGTCTTTACTCCATACCACGCCACAAAACCTGCAATCAAATTAATCCGTATACGTAGGGCTCGTCAATGGACTTGGGCCGGGCTTTAAAGAAGAGAGAGAAAATATCGGGTGGGGCCAGACCGGGTTTTTTTAGAAAATTCAAAGCCCAACCCATCGGGCCGGCCGGGCCTAAACGGGCCCTACTTCATTAAAAAAAATTATAAACTTAATCATAAGGGCATTTTAGTCCAAATTTGAGATTAAACTCACTTAATTCCAATATTTTCACATCAAACCAAATTCATAAAACACCCAATAAAGTTACACAACTTATAAGATTTTCCACAAAAATAATAAAATCAAGTATTATTTTTGAGGTTATTACATAATTAGATCGTAATACATTTTAAGAAATAATTTAAAAAAATAATAAGTAACAAAAAAATATTTTTTTAAAGGATGGTATGAATAAATATACAAATATTTGGTGATGTGTTTAAGAAAAACATGATTATATTTGGTGGTACGATTATATTTCGTGATATGATTATATTTGGTGATGTGATATGTTGTTCATCTTATTTATATATATATATATATAATTGTTGAATTAATAAATGACACAAATTAATGTGCTAATCATCCAATTATAAATTAGGAATGAGTAAAGAAAAGTAAATGAAATGAAACAAATTATATATGTGATTTAAGTGATATAATACTAAACCTAAACTCTTATTTATGCATAATTATATATGTATGCGGGCCTAACGGGCCGGGCTGGGCTTTCTTGAGGGCTGGGCTTTCTTGGGCTTAATTGGGCCGGGCTTCAGACACCCAAGCCCAAACTTAGTCCGGCCCAAGGCGGGCCGGGCCAGGCTTTTATTCGATGGACCGAACAAGCCCCTATTGGCCCATAAACCCGCGGGCTAAATGATGAGGCCTACGTATACGAATACAATAGCATTCAAAGTAGAGCGTGGAGAGGATTTAATCCTTGAGTTGAATTGCTTTTTTTTGAAACTGGAAGATTTCTCTTTGCTTGCTGTAGATCCACAAGGTGAACTCAAGCCACTTTGCTTCTTTTAAAAAGAATAATAAAAAATCCTTTTCTTATGGTTTTGTTTTCTTCTAGGTTTTTTTTAATCTTCAGTTAATCTGTTCTTTTCTTTTTTATAATACAGTTTATAATAATTATTTTTTTTGCTGATTTGGCTCTCTATATATTCGTTTAATCAGTAGCAGACTCGAAAAGGCTGCACAATGTACAACTTGAGGTATGCATTTTGATTTGTTTATTGAATTGATACTTTGATATGCATTTCGATTAGATTAAGTGATATTGATTTTCATAAAATTAATTGATGATTCAATATGAATTTTGGTATACTAATTATGTAATTTATATACTTTATAGACTATAGTCAATTAGAAATAGTGCTAAGATCCTTATTTGTCTTAATTATACAATTATGGAACGGTACTTTAAGGGAAAGTATCTAAATCTTTATTTGAATAATTATGGTAGTTCTAATCCTTCTTCAAATAATCCGGGTAGCCTTTCGAAATTACTTCTCTCTTGAAAAAATTCTGGATCCGCCACTGGTGAGACCATTGGATGTTGAGTGGGCCTTTGATGTTAGGCCATTAAGTGAATTTATTTTTATTTTTTATATACAATTGATAATCTACTTTAAACTAATCTGAACTACGTGGAGGGACATTCGAACTCGGGTGCAGTAGGAGCACATTAATTTTAGCTAACTTGACTAAGCCCATATCTGCCAACGGTTTATATTGGATGAAATCATATCTTATCGGAATTTAAAAATTTTTACATCGATTTGTTTGGTAAAAAAAAAAAACCTAATACACACAAAATTATTTTAAAAAAATTAACACAAAAACAAATTAATACATAAAATTGAATTTACATCTCCGATTGGATGTAAAGTTGCTTTGAGCGATCCATAAGTCAGTCAATTTAAGTCAAACACAAACAAAAGAACTGATTTAACTGAACATGGAATAAAGAAATCTCCCAAAGGAGAGTCGTTTTCCAGTGGAACGGAACCACACAGTCCTATCCCATGTGGCATTATTACAACCAATCACGTAAACAAGACATGGGTGAATATCAGATGCCACGTGTCACATGTCCATTTAAACTCATAGATTTCGTTGGATGAGATTATATCCGGTGTGAACCAATTGTAATTCCCACGCATCTTATCCGTCCACTCCTTTGTGGTGTCTCTAAAATCTTAGTATACAGAGACAGAGAGAGAGAGAGCTCACTTCCATTGCCAACATTCTGCTAGAACTTCAAACTTTGCTCCAAAAATGGCAGCAGAGATGGCTCTTGTAAAGCCCAAGTTTGCTCCAAAAATGGCAGCAGAGATGGCTCTTGTAAAACCCATCACCAATTTCAACAATGTGAGCCCAAAATTCGGAAGCAGCAGAGCTTGCTCATATAACAAGTTGAGCAGCACAATAAGAATGTCTGCAACTGCACAGCCCACAGCCAAAAAGTCCCCAAAGAAAGCCATCAAGGAGACCCTTTTGGCACCAAGGTTCTACACCACTGACTTTGATGAGATGGAGACCCTTTTCAACACTGAGATCAACAAGAACCTCAACCAGGCTGAGTTTGAGGCTCTGCTTCAGGAGTTCAAGACTGACTACAACCAGACCCACTTTGTGAGGAACAAGGAGTTCAAGGAGGCTGCTGATAAGCTCCAAGGCCCCCTCAGACAGATTTTTGTGGAGTTCTTGGAGAGGTCTTGCACTGCTGAGTTCTCTGGCTTCCTTCTTTACAAAGAGCTTGGAAGAAGGCTCAAGGTGAAATTCTGATTCAATTATCATCTCAATTTGCAGAGTCAGATGGGGTTTTTGGTTAATTTGCAAGTTGGGTTATTCTTTTTTTGTTTGTGGTAGTTAAATTTTAAGAGGATTTATGTTGCAGAAAACCAATCCAGTGGTGGCTGAGATATTCTCTCTCATGTCCAGGGATGAAGCCAGGCATGCTGGGTATGCAAGCATTTTGATTTTGTTACTCTTTAATCAATATTTATTAGAATGAATGACCATAGTTTTGCACTACTGCTGCAGGTTTTTGAACAAGGGCTTGTCTGATTTTAATTTGGCATTGGACTTGGGGTTTCTGACAAAGGCCAGGAAATACACATTTTTCAAGCCAAAGTTCATCTTCTATGCCACTTATTTATCTGAGAAGATTGGATACTGGAGATACATTACCATATACAGGCATCTCAAGGAGAACCCTGAGTACCAGTGCTATCCCATTTTCAAGTATTTTGAGAACTGGTGTCAGGATGAGAACAGGCATGGTGACTTCTTTTCTGCACTGATGAAGGCACAACCCCAATTCCTTAATGACTGGAAGGCAAAGTTGTGGTCTCGATTCTTCTGCTTATCGGTAACTTCTTGCTCTCAAGATAACAATTATTTCTTTAGCCATGTAATGTCACAGCTGCACATGTAAGAATACACTTTCTTGTTTGCAACCAAAACCGATATGTGTTCAGAACAAAATATTTTATGGGAAGTTGCATTTATTTCCCCCCTCTTTGCCTACCCAAACAACTGAAATGGTTTAGCATCAAGTTACATAAGGTTGCTCAGCTATCCTTCAACTTCTGTTCCTTCATACTTGACAAATTTATGGTGCAGGTATATGTGACAATGTACCTAAATGATTGCCAACGCACAGCTTTCTATGAAGGCATTGGGCTCAACACAAAAGAATTTGATATGCATGTTATCATTGAGGTGAGCCTGTGGTTCCATAGTTCAAGATTACCAAACCTTGAGAGAAATTTTTTTATTGTAGTTCAAGATATTAATGTTTCTAATATACCAGAAGCATCCTTCTTTCTCACAGCTATAATTTTCAAACTTATTTTCAAGAATGGTAAATCCTCTTAATTCCCTTCTTGGTTGCCAAAATGATGAGGTAGAAAGAGAAAAATCAGAATTTCCTTGTATACCTGAGTAGTTGCAATATCAAATTTTACACTCTTTTTCATTACTCTTGGCAACCAATATGGAGGTAAGAGGTGATGTTTATCGTTTGTTAAACATCCAATCTCTTGTTAGAAGCATGCTAACATCTAGTCTTCTTTCTGGAAGATCATAAGACTGCCTTTACTCCCCTAGCTAGTTGGACATGACAACTTTTGTGCCAAGGTTCAGTAGTGTATTTTCTGTTTACGCAGACAAATCGCACCACAGCCAGAATTTTCCCAGCTGTGCTTGATGTTGAGAACCCAGAATTCAAAAGGAAACTGGACCGCATGGTGGAGATTAACCAGAAGCTGATTGCTGTTGGGGAGAGCGACGACATTCCCTTGGTGAAGAACTTAAAGAGGATACCTATGGTTGCTGCATTGGCCTCTGAGCTTCTGGCTGCATACCTTATGCCACCCATTGAGTCTGGATCTGTTGATTTTGCTGAGTTTGAAACCCAACTGGTGTACTGATTTTTTTGTAAGACTTTCCCTCTCATCCCATATGATGTTAGCGCATAATTTGTATGCCTACAAAACTGCGAAGATGTTGTCAAGTTATCAACACTTACCCTTTGCTTCATAACGTTTAATTTTTTAATGTAAAAATGGTTTCCCTTTGGCAATATTCTTGGTCATATGCTTCAAATTTCTAACCCTAAACCCTAAACATAACTTCCATTAATCCACGGTGATTTATTTTTTATGAAAATAATTGTCTATAAAAAAATACTCCGACCCGTTTAATTCATGGCTTAGACGTAATAAGTATGAGATTTCATTCCCATGTTGAGTAAAAAGATTCTTGGAAGTACATAAGTTACATATACATTTTTTCTTCTAAAACTTTTTGTATTTCTATTTTTTTTGTTCCTTTGTAATAAGGGAATGAGATTACTGTGTATTTCTCATTGTTCAGTGGAGAATTGAACAAATTTGATTCATATTGTTACTACATAAAGCAAATATGGGAATGAGATTACCATGTAATTCTCATTGTTTTTTGAGCGTGAGAATTGAACAAACTCGTACTTTTGGACCACCTATCATTAACAGGACGCTTTGTCAACCATTATAGAGCAAATGTCAATTTCAGCCCTAATACTTTAAACGATTGAGATCATATATCTTAAACTAAGGGATAAAATTGTAATTTCAATTAATATCTCTCATCTAATATTATTTCCCAGTAATTTATCTTCCTAACATCCATCATGTTTTCACACACATTGTGTCAACCATCTGGTAAGTTCTATATAATTGTCTTGAAAATGAAATTAATCTAATCTTTGCTTCCATGCAGCTCTCATAGCGGTATTGTTAAACAAATCAAACCCCAAATGAAAAGTTTACATTTAACTTAGCAAGTCTCAGCACCCCATCCAAAAACAAAACAGAAAAACAAAAAGCCTAAGTGCATATGAGATAAGTCGAAACACATGGTCATAGCAGATGTTCTTTTTATTTATTTAAATTTTTTCCTTTTGTCAAAGTTTGGAAGAGGGAGGCGAGATGTACCATTAGGGTTCAAACCTGAGATCCCTAATCTGCACGCAAATGCTCTTACCACTAAGCTATAGACCCATTCGCGGATGTAGCATAGGTTATATATACAATATTAAATATCATATAGCAAACCAGAAAGAATATTATCCAATGAAACTTGGAGAAAGTCAATCCAGATTTCTTAAAACTATGGAAAAACCAGCAGTCTGTAAGTCATCAAAAAGGCAAAATAAAATAAACACTACTGAACATTAAACCACTATGAACACCATTCCTTGCAGATTTCTGCATTATTGTAAACACAGGAAGACATTTTACAACAATCATGAGTCAGAATTTTATCATGGGACAATGTAACTGTATGAACTCTCCTTTGCTTTCCAGCATCAAAGTGACCAACTACTGTAACTGTATTAAGAAAGACGTACCTGCTTACCTAGTTTCTGACTACCATAACTACTGAAACAAAAGATCCTTTGGAAACCGAAAAGAAAGATGCTTCACGAGATGCAAAAGCCCTAGAAGAGATCTGTTGTAGCCAAACCTGTCATTAAGGGACGAAGGTCAAGTAGAATGCAGAATAAGAATGATAATTCAGAAACAGGACGAGTAACACCAAAAATTATACTAAACACGACATGTACACAAAGCTGAGGGATGTTGAGGAGTATCAAAGGAAATCTTTTCCAATATGTTTTCTGTGGCATTTAGAAGAGTATTTCATATCACACCGCACATAAAACTAGCATCAACAAGAACAAATTTTAAATTATCAAGGGTGATGAGTGTAAAACAGTTAAGACAGGTTGTTTCCTATGCCAGTTGATTAAACCAAGCAAGCAAACTAATAAAGATATAGTTTAGTATTTGTCCACATTGCATTACTCTTCCATTAGATAATCATGTTTTCTCTCTTTCTTTTTGCTTGTTCTTTATGTTCAGAAAAGATGGAGCATATGATTAGAAAGCTCAAAGAATCTCTATTTTCGCTGCATATTTTTTTGTTATGTTATAGAAGAACCAGTTAACTGAAGATGCAAGTCAAAAACTCAAAATAATCATTTTTGAAGCTGACATAACCCACTTAAGTGACTTACTAATATAAGGAACTAAAGTTTGAGGTCTGAAAGTATAAGAATCCTACATTTAAAAAACAGACCAAAAAAAAAAAGACTCAAATGAAAATATGGAAATAAAATAAAGTTAAGAAACCTTCATGCTTGGTTTTAGGATCGTTATTTCCACAATCAGCTTCCTCATTTGCTCCATCCAAGGAAATGGTGCTCTGTACAGATGCTCTCAATTCATCTCTCGGAGGTGAGCTTCCCACAGAATCTCTCACTCCATCCCTTGTAGTAACACTTTGCACAGATTCTGTAATTTTATCTCCATCCATTGAGTATTTCACAGATTCTTTTGCTTCTGTCTGAATGGGAAAGAAAGTGTCAAAAGCAGGTCCTCGTTGTTCCCCTGCATTCTTCAAATCATCCTCCAAATCATCATAGTCAAAATTCAGCAAAAGGTTGGGAATTGGAAAACCATTGTCCTCCGCAATGCCAGTTCCCATTTCAATATCAATTTTCTCCTTTGAGCCCATAATACCTTCATCAAGATTTGGAGTCACAGATCCTGCGATCATCTGTTCATCCATTTCAATGAATGATCGGAATCTATTCATTGAAGGAGGGATCTTAGAGAAAAAAACTTCTTTGATGTTCCACATCACTCCTTTGTTATATGGGTTCTCCTTCTTATCATATCGGTACCGGAAGTTTTCATATGTTGTCTGTAACAGAACAAGAATCAGAGAAATAATGTTAGATCAGAATGTACATATCGTCTCTGTGTGTGTAGTAGATGTTACATTCAAGAATACTGACAAAAACACAATGTTGAAACTTTGTATTAGACTATAATGCCCTACTTATTTAAACTATGTCAGTTATTTATTACAATAATATTATTTTAAGGATTAAGTATCTCTTCCTTTTTTTCACGCTCTAGCTCCCTCTTTCGCGTTCCTGTTATTTGTTTCTTCTATTGTTATAATCTCCATAAATAAAGCCTACTTCTGATTGGAACATATGATTCTTGTTCTGAAGAGAAAGCCCATCTTTAATAGCCCATCAGGAAAGCATTTTAACCAAGTCTTTAATACTTTAATCAATACTATAAGCAAACTTTCTCCATTTCCTTAATCAATACGTTATCTGAAAGAAAATTATTATCACTTGATCAGATCAAGTAATTCTCAAAGATATATATAAAATATTCTTCTTAGTAATAAAACCACAATCTCTCAATATTCTTAGCCACGCATAACTAATAACGATAATATTTCCTTGATGTATGTTTTAATTAGGTTTATGCATTATATACTTTTATATTCTAAACAAGAGAATGATTTACTAACTAGCTCTTGGTCAAGTTGTATTCCTCTTCCCAACGGAGGAGGCCCCGAGTTCGAATCCCCTCCCTTCTTGATTAAAAAAACTATTAAATTATTTTATCATTTAAACCAAATGCAAGAATATGTCAATGTGCTAGTACAAAAGATATAGGCTAGAAAATTAAGCTAAATGCATATCGTACTAGATTAACTACAACACTGCAGCTTCACCCATTCGTTTTTTTGGGAGGCGAAGCCATTTGGCCCAAATGCCATCAGCTAAGATCTCCATAGATAAGATTCTTAGAGGGAGAGAAAACCAATCAGATTATATTATTTGCATATTTAGTTTCAGTATATCACTGAGCAAGGTCACCTGGTTTGTGCATATCAAGTAGGAATGGAAGATTGTAAGGCCACCAACAAACCAGATAGCGATGAAGCAGTACACTAAAAGGAAATCTGAGAGGATATCTTTCGACACAGCTTTTGGAACACCGCCTTCTTGAACTATATTTATCCAAGAGAAGACAAAAACATATATGCACAGTATGGTTGAGGTTGATATGAACATGAAGAAGAACCTATAGTTACGCTGCAACCAAGCATATAAGAGGACAGTTAGTTTATGAGTAGACCGCACAATGAACAATTATGCAAAGATTTGGACACCAAATAAATTAAAACCATAAACTTGATATTCAAAACAAGTTGATTCAATTATAGTTGTCTGACAACAAAACTACTTGCGGTTCACGTGTGTGCAGTTTCCAGCTAAACTTTAGATGACTTAGTTACAGAGCCCATAAGGATGTCAAGAGAAATGGGGTAGTACTGTATAGCTGGTGAGATTACATGGAAATAAATCAGGAATATCAATGTAGACTCCCTCCTTTCAAACTAGTGTGAAAAAGTTTAAACATGCTACCGAAAAAGTAACTTCAAGAATTTTAGTATCTAATAAATAAATCTGTGTCAAAGTTTCAAACGATTTTGTGCTGTCAAAGTAAAACTTTGCAAGGATCCCAAGATATATTGGATTAAGTGCTAATAATAAGACTGAAGATATACTTAGACAGCTCCAACTACACAGGTATAACATTCCAGCAGTTATATAAATTTTTAGTTTGTTCCTACTGCAATTCTTGACCGACAATACCTTTGGTCTTTGATAAATATCACTACAGTCAGCCACCATGTTCAAAAGAGTTAACAATGTCCAGGAAGGAAACCCACGTAAAATTATCAGTTCAATTGGTTGTACCCTATTCCAATTTCTCATCACAGGTGGCATAAACATAGAAGATACTCTTTTACACTAATAACTTACAATTCCAATGCATTGGCCAACCCATGGACAATGATGATCGAATCTCTGAACACAATTGTTGCAGATAGAACAGTGAGATACACGAGGAGGGCGATAAAGCAAACAAGTATCACAGTACTTCACTTTTACTGTGTGACCATTTACAATGACATCTTTGGTTCGTGGTAGTTTCAAATGAGGAGTTCTTTCATTAACCCACTCCATTGATGGGGTTGCTAGATCAAATGCTTCATCTGATTCAGGAGGCCTTGAATTTCTAGGGACTATTCCAGGATCCCTACCAGAAGTCAAGAACAGAAATGTTAAATCCTGCACAGAAATGAGCTAAAGGTCAGATTTCTATTTAAATACCAGAGCAATCAACAATTGTAAGAAAAGAATGTTCAATCATCTTTAATTTATCAAGTGATTGAAATCATATAGTCATCATCTTAGTCTTCAAGAGTGATAAGGCTGCCATTGGGATGCAATCCAAGTGTCCGATGGCTTAGATCCACAACCACAAGAAAAGGGAAACAGAAGTCGCATACAGAACATTTTGACAAGTTAACATCCCTTTGATATGTACAAAGAAAAACGTGATCTGGTACATGAAATAAAAAAGAATCCATATTGCAGAAAGAACAGACTCATTCCAAAGGCTGATTGGAGAAACGGAGGTCTCTTAACATTTGAGTTCTAGACACCCTTATTGATGAGGACATCTTTGTCAAACCCATTAGGGTTTACAAACGAAAGAGATGGAAGAGGGAATTATTAATTAGTTTCCTAATTTATTTGTTAGTTCCTAGGTTCTCTAAGTTTTCTAGATTTCATTAGGATTTTTAGTTTTTCCAGATTTCAGTAGGATTTTTAAGTTTCTTATTTTATTTGGATTAGGATTTCTTTCCTAGAATAAGTTTAATTTTCCTTTTCCCTCTAGGGTTAGATTATTATAAATACCCCGTCTATGTAATTCATTATGGAGTTGAGTTGCTGAGATATAAAGAAAAGTTTATTTTCCAGAGATTGGAGACTACTTGGTGTGAAGCCAAACCCCTGGAGTGATTCCAGACCTATCCCTTTTGTTCTATTTTCTGTTTTCCATTGTTTTCGCTTCCGCTAAACTACCTAAATACTCAATTCACCCGTATCCTACATCAAATTTGTTTTCAAATCTGTTTTTCTGCACATTGTATGTCGAGTGTATGACTCCAACTATGGTTGGTAAGACAAACATGCCAGCAATGGTCTATGAACGGATTGTTCATATGCCAGAAACTCTAACAAAGCAAGTGGCAGATTCCGAAGAACGATTCAGACTCATGGATCATCATCTTGCAAAACTAGAAGCATCCAAGCACCGTTATGTGGAAAAGTTTGACGTGATCAATATTTGTTCAAAGAAGGAGTCTCAAGAACGTCAATCCATTGATGATTGGAAACAAGGAGAAATTTGGTGAAAAGGTCTTGCTGAAAAGCTCTTCGAGGTAAGTCAAGCGTGACGCACTCCATCTATTGGCTTGTACAAAGACCTAAGGAACTGAACCTCCTTATAGTTATAGAGGCTTTTCAAGACAATACCATGGGGATTCAAGTAGAAGCTGCTGGTCAAGGTGAGTTTAAGGAAGAAGTGTGTAAGCCTGAACTTCTTGCTAGTGTTGTCGACATTAAGGTTGTATCTGGTGATATTTTTCATCCTATGATGACACTAGTAAGTTGCCCATTGATTGAATCACCATTCAGCAAAGGCGGGAAAGTGTAACTGATCAGTCGGCATTCCTACAACTCATTGATTTTATCAGATTCGGGAGGGAGACAGAGGATGAGTCTATATGTTTGCATGCTGATTCCAGGAATGTTATTACAATTCTAACTTGCCGGAGTCGAGTTCTTCTCAGCCAGGGAGAATTGATGAGGACATCTTTGTCAAACCCATTAGGGTTTACAAACAAAAGAGATGGAAGAGGGAATTATTAATTAATTTCCTAATTTATTTGTTAGTTCCTAGGTTCTCAAGTTTTCCAGATTTCAGTAGGATTTCCAAGTTTCCTATTTTATTTGGATTAGGATTTCTTTCCTAGAATAAGTTTAATTTTCATTTTCACTCTAGCGTTAGATTATTATAAATACCCCGTCTATGTAATTCATTATGGAGTTGAGTTGTTGAGATATAAAGAAAAGTTTATTTTCCAGAGATTGGAGATAATTGGTGTGAAGCCAAACCCCTGGAGTGATTCCAGACCTATCCCTTTTGTTCTATTTTCTGTTTTCCATTGTTTTGGCTTCTGCTAAACTACCTAAATACTCAATTCACCCGTATTCTACATCACTTATACTCCTTCAGTTTGTCATTTAAACATTAGTACATTATCAAAGGCCAAATCTTGCTGATGTAATGCATCATTGTCCATCTGAAAGTTGCCTCACATTCAAAAGCTTTGAGCTTATAACCATGTCCATCGTAACAGCTTTAGCGTTATCTTCCTTCGAAAAGGTTTTGGATCTAATCCACGGGGAATGGCTGCCCCATTATGTGTGATGTACCTTTCAATTATAGTAGAGAAGTTTATATTGACTCAGAATGGCTTATTACGTAGCATTAAATCTGGAGACAGAAAGAACAATGGTAAAAGTACTAAGCCATCATCAGTGGGCAGGTGTAATTTTTTTGATTGCCACTTAAAGCAAAATCCACATTCATATTTCCTTCCCAAGACCCAGGTTTTCCAGGACAGCCACAAGTAATGGCATTTCTGGTGAAATAGAGGCTTATGTAAATAGCCATATAGTATTTATTCGTTTTAATGATCCTCATGGCCTAATAGATGTTTTCCTCTACTTTTAAGACGGGAGTTATCCTATGGATGCTGCTATTAATTCCAAGGCAAGGATTCAAGTTTTGAGTTTCAATAATAACTTAACCAAAACTAAGTTGGTAGACTACTGAGATCTTAACTGTTAACTCTTAGGTATCTCATAAGAAATGGTGAAATAGAGGTTATGCGAATAGCCACATACAGAATAGGCCTCTGACTACAAACAACTGTGTATAGAAAGAAAAGGAAAAAGAAATAGAAAAAAATAAAAAAGAAGACTTACCAAAACAGCAAGGACTGAGCCAACAATTAATACAGGATAATCTGTATTCTTCCCATGTTTGATTTTAAGATAAACCTTTATACAAAAGGCAACTGCTGGGCCGGCAACAAGAAGTGTGGACAGAAGAAGAGATGCCACATCAGGACCAAAAATTAATCTCCCACCACAGAGAAAGTTCTGAAAAAATCAATCAAATGCCCCATCAGTAAAAGTACACCAAACAGGATTTGGGTTTTAACAATATTCAAACTGGATTTGGACGTTTAACAATATTCAATAAGTATACATGTATGTCAACTCCTGGCCTATCTTCAGCTAAAAGAATAGTCCATAAAGCTTTCATTAATGAAAGATATAGCCAATACAATTACAGAGAAAGGGGAAACATAAACTTAG
Source organism: Prunus persica (assembly GCF_000346465.2). Lineage (NCBI taxonomy): Eukaryota > Viridiplantae > Streptophyta > Magnoliopsida > Rosales > Rosaceae > Prunus > Prunus persica. Next base: position 3,545,631 of record NC_034015.1, read on the forward strand.
TGCTGATCAGCGAAGGAAATTTAATGATATCCATGTCCATCAAAGAACCCTGACAAACTATGATGATAAATTTTACTTTTAAATGAGAATCGAAATTTATTTTGAAATTTCATCTCCAAAATCAGTCACATGAACAATATGCTTGGTGAAAGGTGAACTACCAATAAAGTAAAGTGCATGCATAAATCAAATGCACCAGGCTTCCAAGTAATGATCAAACGTGCCATACCAAGAAATGATCAATAAATTTAATATTGTACGACTTGAATTAATACATGCATTCATATATCTGCAGATATAAGAGAAAGGAAGAAAATATGCATGACATGATAAATACTGATTATTCATTTGTTTTTATATTCAAAATTAGTCTTTCTATTCCTTCGCAGATAGGAGATAAATCAACTACACACGCCATTTTTCTGCTTACTAGATTTTTGAGGGCTACTACATGAATCTTGCTTTACACTACAATCTTTCTTCCACACTACCACGTGAAATAATACATAATTATTTTGCTTTATCTGTTCAGTACATGCGTACCTTGTCTGCAAAATCTTGGTTGAAACGCATAAAATTCACTCAAAATAACAAGTAACCACACTAAGGAACAGATGAATGAAAGAAACAAATATATGACCTTATTGGCAAGAATTTGAAATCTAGTATTTAACCTGGACTGCGACCCAGAAAGATATATCTTTTGTTTCTAGTCATAAATATAATCAGGAAATAAGTAAGGCCTTCTTGTGCCGCAAGAGGGGAGGGGGTAATTAAGTAAAGCCAGTCTAGCTAGAGTGCATCTTAAAAACAACTGCCTCACCATAAATTTAAAGACAAAAACACACACAAGAGAGAGGAAAGAAGATGATATACAGAGAGATTAGTCAAATTCATAATATCATCCTCTTCTCTCAGTAACAAAAGCAATGCACGCAGATAAACCAATACAATTCGTGCTGATTAAAAAACAGTTGCAAGTCAAGAACAGTAAACCCAATTGAGAGAGAGAGAGAGAGAGAGAGAGAGAGAGAGTGAGAAACTCACATTGCTTCCTTTCCAGACTTGGTATAGCCTCTTGGGTTTATTCTGTGCCATACCATCAATGGATAATATGAACCCAGATGCCCAAACTCTTCTATTCTCAACTCCCAAACCCTCTGTTCATCACAATTCGACTTCCTTCCTCCACTACAAAACCCACAACACCTTAAGAAAACCAATTCAAAGCAAATAAATGGGGTTTTTGAGTTTTACATGATGTACCTGTAAATGAGCAATTGAGCACTGAAGAGAGAGAGAGAGAGAGAGAGAGAGAGAGAGAGAGAGAGAGGGAGATGGAGAGAGGCTTTTGGGTTTGGGATCAAAACCAGCTGCCTCTGCCCACCACTTTTTCTTGAGACGGATTATACTAAGGCAACAGAGAAACAAGATTTTCTCTCTGTCTGTCTGTGTCTTTCTCTCTCTAACTCTCTCTCCCTCTCTCCCTCTCTAACACGCTGCCAACGATGACATCCGGGCGGATGTTCCAATTTCTCGCGGCTTTTCCGCGCCCAACCAACGTTTTTCTTTTTTTTTTTTCAAACAATTATTTATTTTCAAAATTATTATTTTTTGATAATTTATACGTCAACTATTGTATTGATAACAAAATTAATCAACTTTGGCAACAAAAAGACAAGCAAAATTAATCAGTATTTCTTTTGCTCTCTTTTTTGCATCAATGTTGCTCAGCCACTGCCAGTACACCAGTCTAACCAACGTGCTGTCACAACCTTTTTTTTTTTTTTTTTCGGGTATTACTCGTTACAACTATTTTTTCTTTCTCGTCGTGCATTACAATATTCTTGTTCATATTACATACGCGTGTTCACTTTTTTTTTTTTTTTTTTTTTTGGTTCTACTTTTTTTTTAATTTTAGTGTTAAGTTTTTCTTATTAGCAGGGGTTTTTTTCGAAGGAAAAATCATTACTAAGGAAAGATTACAATAGGGCAGTTACATAAAGTAAGCTCAAAATACTCGGGTTGGAGAGATCTAGGCATAACGCATCCTTTTTTTTTTTTGGGTCACTTATTAGGTAAAGGGAGAAGGAAGTATTATATTGAGTTGTCTAAAAATTGTCTCTTACATGAATCAAACTCGAGTAAGAATGTCCAAAGAAATACATGGTCGAGTTCCTCCATTCAAGCAAGATGAGCCTAATAAATGCACCTTAAAAAAGGAAAAAAAAGCCCAAACAAAGCCATCAGAAGGCCACATTAGACATAAAGCCCATTCTAGATATAAGGTCAACTAAAGCCCACAACAAAAACTTGGTTGTTAGCAAACCCAAGGACAAAGTTAATAGAGTTGTCCTGCCATGAAGACTTGGACAACACGCGAAGGTTGAAGGGAGAGCCTGCCACCACACAAAAACACAGGAACAAAAACAACACCCACAAATTTGCTAGAACCGAACTCGTCGATGCACCAAAATGAACACAACAACCAAGGAAAAACACCACCCCAAACCAATGGAGAAGTAAATAGAAACAAGGAGGTGGTGCATGCACCCAACCTAAAAGTCTACACATCTTTTTAGAGGTACGCAAGAAATCATGTTAAGGGTTGGTAGCTACATCCAGAGGGTAAGCCCAAATCAAATAGGGAGAGAGAGATTCTGACTGAAGGATGGAGAACATGGAGTTTCAATAGAGAGAGGAGTGAAATAGGGACTTGTTAATGGAAAGACTGACGGTAGGTATGGAAGTGGTAAGAAAATCAACTTTATGAATGCGGCTTAGATAAAAAAATTTAATGTATCGAACTCTAAAAATCGATAAACTTTACCATAGTAAAGTGAAAATTACCCTAAGTTTTTTTCAAGGACACCTTGTAGGACTCATTCCCTATACTAATTTCAATGATCCGAACCATTTATCTTGCAAGACTCCATTCATATATCATCCTTGAAAAAGATTAAACAAAATGAAAATTTAGAACATTTAGGTAATGATGAAATAAATAGATAGTGTTTTTAAAAAAAAAAAAAACACACCGATAAATCACTTCCATTTATTCCAACAATTAAATTTTTTTCCAATTTGGAGTTTTTTTGTTTTTGTTTTTGTGTGTGTAAAGAAGACCTAAAAAATTGGCGGTTTGAATCACTAAAAGTACAATATCTTTGGACCCTTACATGATGTCCCACAAATAAAAGTATATGAGGGACTCCTCAATTGAAGTACCCTCTCTACATAATATCACATATATGTTTTGAAACCTAATTTAACCCCAACAAAAACTACACTATAGAGGAAAAGGACAACAAAATAAAAAGGGTTAATTACAATTTTGGTCACTTGGGTTTGGCTTGAAATCAATTTTAGTCACTGTGATTTCAATTTTTCCAATTTTGTCCCTATACTTGCAGTCGTTAACAAATCAGGTCTGTTAATAGGTCAAATAGCCGAGCCTATCAAAAGATGCCACTTGGGCAAGGTTGGGGTGCTAGTGTATCGACCCGACTAGATTGACCACCTAAGTTACTGTTAATAGGTCTTAGAGCCAAGCTTATTAGAGGACGCCACGTGGCCAAGGTGGGCTGCTTATACACCGACCTTACCAGGCTGATCGCCTTAGGTCCACTATGACGTCATGAGAACAGAAAGGCAGAAGCACTAGTATACCGACCCAACCAGATCCCTATTAGACCAAGTCACTTCACACACCTAATACCAGCACAGTGGCTGAGAAAGGGCATTTAATGCTTTCACATCCATGTCAGGTGTCGTCTTGTTACTTGGTCCTTCAGACTTTTGCTCCAATCTGAAAATTAAACTCTGTTTCTCTTCCGCAGCTCACCCTCAAGCAAACGGCCAAGTGGAAGTTGTTAACAAACTCCTCAAGCGTACACTCAAGAAAAAGTTGGAGGCCAAGAAAGGGGCTTGGTCGAAACTACTACCAGAGGTCTTGTGGGTCTACCGCTGCACCGAGCGCACTTCAACAGAGGAAACCCCATATTCTTTGGCCTTTAGGGTCGAAGCAGTCATTCTCATTGAGGTCGGTGTCCCCACACATCGGGTCAACCGCTATACACCCAAGGTGAATGTGGAGCAGTTCTCTCTTAGCATGGTCCTATTGGAAGAGCATAGACTCTGCGCTACTCACCATCTCGCCACGTATTAGCCATGAAACAATTCGGTATTACAACCAGCATATCCACGAGCGTAACTTCTAACCAGGGGACTTAACTCTCCACAAAGTACTACTTAGAACCAAGGATAGAACTGTTGGTACCGTAGAGGCCAACTGGGAGGGACCATACCAAGTCCTCGATGTCGCCTAACCCGGAATGTATCAGCTCACGTAATTAAATGGCAAACAATTGCCATATCCATGGAAAGCTGAGCACCTAAGGAAGTACTATCCTTAGGCACAATAGGAGACTCCACCCGATCATATTACTATTTTGTTTACCATCTACTATGTTTTCTTTTTGAGCACTACACATGGTTGCGAACTACCTGACTCAGTGTTGTGCTCGGTTCGAAATCCTTGTACCCTACTTATTATGTGATTAATGGAATCTTATGTTTTGTCATTCATTTCTTGCAAAACCTTTGGTTTGCTCTGCTTTCGCAATCCTCACATACCAAACATAAACTCAATACTTGTGAAAATAATACAAATAAAATATCCATCCTTAACTAAAAGAAATCAAAATATATAAACTATCAACATCCAATATTATATTATTCAAAACATAATTACCCCAAACATTACTCCAAACTAAAAAAAAGCCACAGTCAACACGTCACAAAATTACACCGAGCCCGACCAAGGGCTGGCACATTGTTCCTAATTTGTTACAATAACTACAGGGCAAATGGGGTACAACACAAATTCAAACATCTCTAGCTTGTACCCTATCAGGTACTACGACCACCCCAACCTCTTCCTAAACTACCTCAGCCACTGGCTCAATCGGGTCGGCACCTTGAACAACTGGGTAGCCACCCTGAACAACAGGGTCGATCTCGGGAGCCATCACCTCCATATGCGACCTTTCACCTTGTTCTGCTAGGTTCTTCTCAGCATCATTATCTAGGAAGCTCCAATGTAAGGAGATGTATTTTTTGCCAACTTTCTCAATCAGGTCAAAATACCCCTCAACCCACTGACCAGCGAGCCTATCCTGATACTACGACTATCCTTCCGATACCTTTTGAGACAGATACTAATGCTTCTAACATAGATAATGTCTGTGAGATTACAAGGCATTCCCCCGAGAATGTAGATACATCGTGGGAGTATAACTTCAATTCCTTTTTTGACAGTGACGTGAGAATACTTAGATCCACTGATGAGCTCCTTCCATTGCATCACGTATTCCCAGGCTATGAAATATTTCGAGGTGCGCAAGTATTTCCGAAAACAGTGAAGGCTTTGGGTAAGTTTTGGACAATAGCTATTGTGTTGGCAGATGGTGGAGATTCAATTTTGGAGTTGAAACATGATTCTTGGTAATTGTTCTCCTGTAGATGGCTTGTTGGGTTAGTATTACTTGGTTTGTCAAGAAAAGGATAACTGCTTGCCACTAAATCTTCCTACACTTGACGTAAGCAAAAAGGAAATTTTGTATTGTCTGGTAAAGGGTTGATTTATGAATTTACTTGTTTGCTTGGCATGGCATGGCATGATTTTTGTCTAATATATTCTCTTGTTCCTTTGTCAGGCTTGATTGAGAGACTCCGTGAGAAATGCCATCTCTTTACTGATTTGCTAGGAACTTAATAGCATGAAGATGAGTTTTTTTTTTTTTGGTTGCTTTCACCTTGACTTGCAATGTGAAGGCTTATTGAGGATTTGAATTGCTTGACAGGGAGACTTTTGGGTGAGACAGAGAATGAGCTAGTTGTCGAGATTGCTCTGAGTTTTTTTATTATTTTAAATTTATTAAAATTTATTTATTTATTTATTTTAGAGATGCAATGAGTTTGTTGAATTGTTACAAGGATGGACTGAGTCTTAAAGGTTAAGGAGCACATATGCAGGATGTTTGAAAAGGTTTGAAATAAGGCAAGTGCTTGAAAAATGTTTAAGATACTAAAAGTGGCAGAAATGGTGTTGGGTGAATGTATATAGCTTGGACTTGTTGGAAGATGTGAATAATGTTGAATCACACATCTCTTGAAATCGAGGTAAAGCTTGGTTTAGCATTAGAAACTTTGAAATGCTTGTGCTTGACCCCCTTTTTTTTCACTTGGCAGGAAGCCCCTAAGTCATTTGGATTTGCATTTTTGCTTCTTTTTGTTTGTTAGATTTGCTTGGCATGACTTTCTTCCTTTCTCTGATTTTGCTTGGTAGGAAGCCCCCAAGTCATTTGAATGTGCGGTTGGTTGCACAGCTTGTCAGTGGTATGAATATTGAATTTGCCTAAGCCCCTATGGGCCTTTCACAAGGTGTTTTGTCTGAGAAGGCTTTAAATTTTGTTGTAGTGCAATTGCATGAATACTAATTCTAAAGCTTATGATTTTTCAAGAGCCACTGCAAGACTAATGGCCCAGTCCCCAGCAGAGTCGCCATTTATGTGGCGGCCTTTTTGTTACAGCAGCTCTAAGTGGACTTGGGCCCCCATAAAGAGAGAGTGACGTTGCCCCTTCACCTAGGTTCAAGGACTAGGCCCCAAAATATCCCGAAAGAATGATGATTCTTAGGGAATATTCTGGTCATCTTCAATGGCTAGGTCCTTGCAGGTTTTGATGTATAACAGGTACTGGACTGATTTTGCTTGATTTTGCTATATTGGAAGTGCCTTTCTTGAAGTGAAATATGTGTTACAGGTAGTGAATAGTGTTGGAGAAGATGTTGAAAAAGAAGAAGTTCCTGGCTGCTGTGAGGCATACGATAGCTGATGTTTTGATGTTATACACGTATCATATAAGCTTGGCATGAGAGGCTTGTGGTGTTGGAGCTAAGTCTCCATGAGTTTAGCGAGAGAGCGTTTGCTTGAGTTGAAATGGGATGCTGGATAAAGGATATTTTAGGGTTGGGAATGGTTTCTGGTTGCTGGGAGAAGAATATGATGGTTTTTGGGTTAAGCTTGAGTGTTTTCCAGAGGTGACACTATGGCTTGCTCTATTGTGATTGGTTTTGGGATGGCTTGAGATGGTTTCTGGATAATGTTCATAGCTTGGAGTGGTTTATGAAAGAAGAGAAGCATGATGGAGGAAGGCTTGGGTTTTGTGTGTTTACGGCAATGGTTTTTTTGGAGGATGAGCTTGCTTCATGTTCTTTTTCTTCCAGCGGCTTTTCCGGCGACTCTTTGGATTTCTACGGCATGGCTTGGGTATGGCTTGTTAATCTGTGTTTAAGGATTTGGATACTTGAATGCTGTTGAAGCATGGTAAGGCTTGTTTCTGGGTTTGGAATGGCCAAGGTTATGTGATTTCCAGCAGAGGGTAAGCTTGCCTCTGCCTTCCTGGTAGAAAATGAGGAGATGAATGGGTTAGGCTTAGGTGTCGTATGGCTTGCTGGTTGTCCTCCCCTCATTGGATTATCATTGCTTCTTTTTATAGCCGTTGGAGCTCCAACATTTCTGAAGCAAGCAATGAATGAGCGGGTCCCTAGGCAGAAGTTGATGACACAGTAAAATGATTTATAATGTTTGACTGTGTTTTTAGTGCTAGTAAGTTGGGGTTGAGTAGTAGGCACCGTAACCTATTTTTAGAGCTGCTGGAAGAAAATAGGAGTAACTTTGGCTTTGATGCAGGTAGAAGAAGCTGGTGGTTGGTGATTTAATGCTGGAAGATTGGCACGTTCTCTCTGCTTACCCATTCAACGGGCTCAAGAAAATAGGCTTGGGTTTTAGGGCTCCCAAGCAGCCCAAAACCTCCATTCTTTTGAACCTTTAATGGGCCTCATGGATCCTTATAACTATCCACACCACAACCCGCTCAGCAAGCCCCATGCATATATGTGGCTTGGCCCCACTTAAACTTGTCGGGTGGTTTAGCATATGATAATGTATTATTTGTTTGGCATGGCATGTACATTATTTATATATTTATTTAGTGGATAAATTCTTAAAATACAGCTTGGATTAACGTATGACCAACATTATATGTTATATTGGGCTTTAAACATCTTTGGGCTTCTTGTGACATTTTGGGCCTCAACATTCTTCTATAAATACTCTTCATCTACATTGTGACAAAGGTAATAACTATTCTCACCCAGAAACTTTGTATCCTTCTCCTTACTCCAAACCAGCCACTAACTTAGCCATCAGAGGGGGTTCGACTGGTATCACGCCAGCTCCCCCTCGTTTGACGATCTAGCTGCTTGAAGTGTGCAGGTTGTCCAGGAAAATTGAGTCAACCCAACAGCCCAAGGTACATTCCGGCCCTGGCTCGATTCGAGACCCTCGTCCAACAGAACCAATCTCCCCTATCAACAAGGTCACATATCTCAATTTTGTCAGTTTAATTGCACATGCTAAATATGTGCAAGGGCAAAATTGTATTTTCACTCTTTAAACAATTAATAATAAAAAAAGTAAAAAAAAAACAACCACCCAGTTATTTCTCCCACCCCAATCCACCATCCTTATCTCCAAATCCTTTCTCATTTCTCCTTTATTTGCAACCAACCACCCCACCAGCCATACCGACCCAAATATGAAGTTCGACTTGAGAGAGGAGATCAGAGGAGTGTTGGGGCAGAAGGGAGAGGAGGGCGGAGAGAGCCATAATCAATCCCATCGTTGCTTCCATTTTTGTTCCTTGGTTTTCTTTGTTTTCGTTTCTCAAGTGAGGGCTGGATGGCTCTAAAACTCTCTCTGATAATTTTTATTTATTTTGTATTTTTGACAAAAAGTATAGCTTATTGTTTTTATACTTTAGAGGCCATGAACGCAGCAACCAAGTTGGCTCGATATGCTCGTCTTCACTTTCTTTCTCCGTCTACCCCACTTGCCAAATAAGTTTTGCTCTCATGCAGTCTCATTGTAAAAACCAAAGTCCTTTTTTGGCCCGAAAAAGTTTATGCTACTTTCCAAGTTTTGCAAAGATTAACAGACCCACGAACTCAAAGCTCCAATCTTGAAAACCAAGATCCAGTTTAGAAAAGAAGAAAGGAAGAAATGCTCTCGAAAATCTCAGTTACCCACGTGAAAGCATCACCATCTGCATCCACTTCTGGATTTATTAATTTTTTTAAAGGGTTGAAATATAATTTTGCTTCTGCACGCATTTAGCACGAATTGAGAGATGTGACTTGATTTGTTAACGAATGCAAGTATCAATGACGAAATTGAGAAAATTGAAATCACAGTGACTAAAATTGCTTTCGAGCCAAACTCTGGCAAGAGAAAAGTGAACTCATATAACAGAATTACCATTAGCAGTAAAAGGGCAAACGTGCGTAATGAAAGTGAAACTCTGTTTCTCAAACATCCTACAGATACAGTTTGCACCGCAATCTTGGTAAATTGAACAGCATAAGGTACAAGACTACTACAGCAGTCAAATTGGCTAATGAAAATCCATCAATCTTATCCCATTAACCCCTTTTTTTTTTTTTTTTTTTCTTTCTAGACATACTTGTTTGAGTAGGCACAAGGACTCACTGAAATAAAACCATCAGAATAATAACATATTATCATTAGCTTTCTAATCTGCATCCATTTCTTCCAATGCTGCTCTAGCTGCTGCCTTTGCTTCCTCTAGAAGCTCATCTGGAACCTGAAAATTGAAAAATAAAATTATAGATATGCAAGACAGGCTTTCACATGGAACTACCCTACAAGGTAACAAAAACAAAACACAGATGAAGACGAAAACATTATAATACCATGCAGTAGCGAAAATGGAAAACGGAAGGGCAATGGAAAAATATTGGTTCAAAAGAATCATAATCTCCCTCCCATGTTAAATCATCAATTTGAATGTGGGGCTTAAAATGCAGAAGTTCAAAAAGATATTAAGCACTGTGGAACATGAATAATAGATATCATTAAAGTTGGCAGTTGTAGCTAGGAACCACGCACAACTGAACACTATGGCACATCAAAGAACACAATCTCTAAATCCTATACCAGTCTAGATTACTTGGTTTTCAGGGGGAAAACGACTGAAACAGCTGAGCCTTCCGAAAGATACGAATATTTTGTACCACATTTACTGACCACCTACCTCTATGGGAGATGTGGTCAGCAAATGTAGTACAAATAGCAACCTTTGAAAGAGGATTGTATTCAAATTAACAGTACTAAAACACGATGACAAGGTTTTTCACAAATAAATTAAGATGGCAAATTAATCATACAGGTCAGGAACCATTGCTACAAATAAAGAGTTTCTGCTCAGGCTCTGGAAATATTCTCAATTTTTTGTTGAATACATTTGTGAGCCTGCTATAGAAATGTACGTTCTACATCTCCAAGTGAGATAAAGGTTCTAGGTCATGTACCATTCCCCACTAGGTCCCTCCCTAAGAAAATAAGAAAAGCTATGGAATGTGGCCTAACAACCAATCAAAAGGAAATAGTAAAGGAAAGGAAAGATAATTTTTAAAAAAATCTGATAAACTTCACATATTAATGACATGTTACTTTTAATCACAAAAGATGGTATGAAAAACAAATGAGGCAATTGGAAAAAATAAAAGCTGTATCTGAAATTAGTTTGAATTTTGCAAGTTTCTTGAACTCAAAAGCAAACTTTAGATACCTTCTGATGCTGACGGTTTGATTCATCACAGACCCAGCTCATTTCTAATTCAAAGTCCTTGTCCTTTGCCTCATCATGGATTCCATAAATGCTGTTTGGCATAATTGAATATTACAGTTAGTAGAAATTTGAGATTGAGCATCATGAGACATGCATAAATACATAAATGCTTTGATGTCTTCTACCAGCACAATATTGTTCAGGAATGGGGGGCGAAAGTAGCATGAAAAATATTATTATTGAGATCACTCTTTAGAACAAGCACATTATGCCATGACATATCTTATGGCAAACTCATGAAGCATATGAAACAATCTAGTGTCTGAGAAAAAGAACTACATACTCAAAGACACACAAGCTAATAATTATAACAATCTCATGCAACACGCCACAGCTTCTTCTTTTTTTAAGAAACAAATTTTATTGCTGAAAACAATAAAATTAAAAATGGAGTGGGTGAGATGGCCACAACATCAAAAGTTCCATTTCAAAATATTGACGACTAGATGCAACTGTGAGTGAAGTGAGTGAGATGCATCTGGCTAATAAAAAATTATTTTTGTTCTGGAAGATAAAATAAATTTCTGAGGGATAAAAAGGATTACTTGAGGTTTGTTCTGGAAGATAAAATGAGGGATAAAAAGGATTACTTGAGGAGTTAAGACAAGCGCATACCCCAGAAGAACATAGCTAAGCCAAAAACAAAAACGAGAGCCACAACAAAACCCACAATCAAGAATTGCAAAAACAAGGGCTACAAAACCCCTAAACCCAACTAAGAAAGAGGCCTAAAGGTTACAGAATTATTAACTAATAGACTTGTATAATTTACCTCTTACCCAACATATTACCTGCCGTACACTTTTTATGATGTATCTTTTATCCAACATTATCTGCCATATGGGTAGCACAATAAACTTATCCAAAATCTTCATGGTACAGTGCAGGGAGACCAAGGGAAATTCAGCCCTTACCCAGTTCTCATTTCTGCAACTCTTTCTTTTTCTTACATGAACACCAAAAATGCACAAAGGCAACTGCCTAGATTTCTGCCAGTTCACACTTTAGTACTCTTTCGTTTTCCCTTGTCTATTATAGTTTATACAGTAATTATTCCTCTATGAAGGCACAGTTCGATTTATCTCCCATACCCACTCTCATTTTCCACAAAGAACTACAAAAAAAAAAAAAAAAAAAAAAATGGGCCCATAACAGTTTAGACCTATCAGTAGATAGAACAGTGCACCCAGTGAAAAAAAAAAGGCTTTCGACCCTCTATCTTGTTCATAATGATATGACAACCAATATTATCAAATATGAAGCATCCTTGTTAGGTACACTGAATTTTGAAGAAAAAAATGGTCAAAAGAAAAAGCTGTTTGTCTTGAAAAGGTTACATTGAATTTTTAGGAAAAGTAAAAAGAAAGAGTTATTTATATCGAAAAACAAAGGTCACATTTTTGATGTAGATATACATGCATACCTACATGCATGCATATACACTAATAAGGTCCTGAAATAAGGGCCTGCTCGATGCATCTTACCCAATGTACACCTCTTTGCATATTTATCGGCCACATCTCACGTAATAGTTGAGAAACAAACCCTTATTTAAGGACCTTGTTACAAAATAACACTATACATATATTAAAAGTCTGTACCTAGATGCCACCATCATCAAATTACAACATGCCAACAAAGAATTCATAGAGGATGCCACTTACATCTTGGCTACTTCAATAACACCTTGCCGACAAGTCAATTCCGAGAGCTTCAACTTTTCAATCTCACTGCCATTACACGATATAGATATACCAGTACCATCTTTCAAATTTCTCAGCACAATAAAATATAATAAACAAAAGGAGAGAATTTCAAGAACGAACAAATTTAACATTAATGCTATTATCGAATTATAAAAGACAAATGTTCAAGCATCCTTGTTAGCATAGACTGTGTACAGCCTGGTAGACCAATTTTGACTTAATGTTTGACTGATTGGTACACAAGCTTTCAGAGGGACCAAGATGGACCAAATTGATACGAAATTTTTGTGGATACATTTGAGTGGATTTCCCTAATGGCAGTATTTGGTACACAAGCTTTCAGTGGGACCAAGATGGGCCATATTGCAAATTCTACTACTCAAGTCCGCATTAATAAATCAGGAATTTCTCAACAAGATAATGCTGCAATATCTTGTCACAAAAATTTAGAAAACAAACTCTCAACTTACGTCTTAGCAGCCTGCCTGCCCTTTCCAATTGCAGCACCAAAATACCTCTAGAAGCAAGGCCAAGAGCAGTATTAATACAAAACACGTCAACAACAAAAATACTATGCTAAATAAAAAAAAGGAATAAATACAATTCTTACGCAGAAAAATAACAAGATACAAAAATAAACTCACATAAGAAATGCCGGAAGGTTCAACCATGTACAGTTGTGGCCCATCTCTGTCATAACCTCCAAGGATTATCCCACATCCAAAAGGTCTGCGTAACAACTTTCATAAATAATAAGAGGGTGTAAACAGAACCTTTAAAATGATAACAAGGAATTGCGAGTTCTCATCAAACCTGAGCCACCAATATAGCGTACACAAATGCACATAGCTAGCAACACGTTCGGCAAGTTCCTTAACAGGAATCTGTTCACCATACACACTGCAGAAAAATTATAAAATTTAGATAAACATGTAAAAACATGAATAGATAAAAGATACACAGACCATTTGAATTTCGGGTGAACCCCAGAGGTCAATTTCAAGGGTCAATCTATGTATAATGAAGAGTCAATCATCACATCGCAAGTAGTAATCATTCCAAGACTGGGGAGGAAAAAAGAATAAACGAGTAGTCACAATTATGCATGCATACAATTACTATAGAGAGTTTCAAAACTTGTTCACCAACCAGATTGTCTAGATAATTCAAAAGGATATTAACAAAAAGACCAGTCATGTCCATTATTATTAACAGGCAACGAACAAACATTAAGCAAGTCCCGACTCCTGAAAACACAAGCATAATGTGAAATAGATAGTAGCCACAAAGTGAGGGGACCAGCAACATATTTGCATTTTTCAAAAGGTATCAGCAGTATTAAACTATTACAACATGCGGTGAGGCAGAGGGAGACAGAGAGAATTCTCCAGAACAGGGAAATACTTCAGATATTATCATGAAAAATGTTCAATGGCAATGGTTGAAAATTTACAACCGCATGCTTACACATCCATAACATGCAAGTGTAATCTGAAGGACGGTGAGCCTGTCTATTGACTAATATAACTAAATGAAAAGCCAAAGATGGGTGTACCAACCAAAACAAATTTTTTATTTACCCATTGATTAGACCAATCACAAGTTAACATTTAAATACAGGATTCCAGCCAAACAAACCTGTCCATTCAAATTATAATAGAGCAAAAAATTGATAAAGAAAAGGAAAGGAAAGTAAGGGGAGGATATATTAACACAAATCCGAGAGAGAGAGAGAGAGAGAGAGAGAGAGAGAGAGAGAGAGAGAGAGAGAGAGAGAGAGAGAGAGAGAGAGAGAGAGAGAGAGAATGTTTAAATGTTCCAAAGAACAAGAAACACTTTTTTTCTTCTTTTTTTGTAGGCAAAACTCAAAGAGAAAGGCACACCTTTCATAGTTGTTAGCTTCAGACTTGGTCCTGGCAACAATTTGCCTTCCATCTGCTGCTAATCCAGCAACTGCCTGTAATTGGATAACATCATAAAATGCATCAAAAACTAAATTTAAAAGTCAGCTCTCTCGCTAAGATTGATAGGTCATAATTGAACCACCAAAATTATCAGACAAATCTCATGAGATATCAAAAAATCTAAAGCTGGCACAAAATATCATACATTCTATGAATATCTCAATATCTGTCTATGATGTATCAAACTACAGTTAGCAATGGTTTATACAAATCCACATGCTGCTTAGAATATCATATCACCAGTTTGACCATAACCTACGAACGAAATCATAAAGGAAGCACCCAGGGATATAAGAATCAGGCTAGCCCAGTCTTGCAGATTCCAACCATATCTAGTGACTTTTCAATTCCAGGCGGCATTTCAAATAAGCAGCACTCTGTATGCTACTTTCTTTTATTTCAGAATCCTAGTGATAAGCATAGGTGTACAGACTTAAGATATGGAGGCTACATCAAAGACATTCACAATGTTAGTAGCTCTTGTTTAGGGCTGAAAAAGAAACAGTCTATCGATTTGTGAAATGTAGTCAGACTCTCTGAGCACCAGGACTGCTAAAGTTTTAAGATTTCATCTTATACTTCTAAGCAGCAAGAGAAACACCTATTTTCTTCCCAAAAAGCAGCTAGAGGCCAGAGCAACAAAACTTTCAGATAACCCAACAGCAAAAGTGAACTCCTTTCTCGCCTAGTTCAAGCTATAGTGTAATTTCTATATAAAAAACTTCGCTTGTAAGTAATATTGTTGATGCCTAAAGTGTATTTTTCAATGAGGAATATGGATTTCCCCACATTATAAGTGACCATCGAACATATTATCTATCTAAGCATGCCCACAACATAATCTTGGCATCCTTGATTAACAATGGTAGATAAATTAAGATCCTAAAGAAAAATGAACCATTACTGAGCTCAGTTAGTAGGACTGGGTAGAGCCCACTTTTGACAGTAAAACTATAAGAGAATCCAAGTAAATACCATGCCGGAGTGGCGATGAACAGAATGAATCCTTCTATTGGAACCTGGCAACATCATCTTCGACGCTATAAGCTTTTCAACACCCTGAAATTCAAAATAAATAAATAAAAATTACTCATGTTTACCAGTGAGGATGAGAACTAAAATTTTGAAAAAAATTTATTTATTAAACTACAAAGAAAGAAAGGAAAAAAAAAATTTACCATAACAACGCCGTCCTTACATTTGATCCCAATAACAGTCCTGCAACAATTAATGGACAATTACAAAAACCTCCAAAGTCCCAAATCAGATAGCGAAAATCGTGTGGATTGAAAATTTGGACAAGTATTGCATTTTTCGGGGAACCAAAGTAGGGTTTCAGAGGGAAAAGGTACCCGGAGTTGTCAACGGCTTTGGCGGCGTACTCGATCTGGAAGACGCGGCCATCAGGAGAAAATGTGGTGACGGAGAGATCGTAACCTGTTCCAATGCTGCTCATCTTTCTTCTTTTGGGTCGAGTGTTGTTGAGAGCTCGACTGAGAAAGCTACAAATAGAGAGACACTGGCTTTTCTCTCAAGAAATAAATAGACTAAACAGAGGAGGAGAGGGGATCTTGATGACTATTTTTCGATTTGGGTTTCGGCTTGGGCGTGGGCCAGCTCGTTTGTAAAACCCACTTTGCCATTCTTAGAGGTGTTAGACGGCCGTTTCAGCTCGTTTAGAGTCCAACTATTTAATAAACAGGCCGTACAGGGCTCGTCCATTTATGAAAATTATCAATTCCGGTCCAAGCCTACAATCCTAGCTTATATGGGCTCAAGCCGTGATCGTGGCAGACCATTAAATAGGCCGAGATGTGCCCACACCAAATTTAACTTATGCATTATTTTATTTTTTTTTGGTAATTTTTTTTACAACTTTATGAAATTTTTTTTTATAATTATGTACTAGCCCCTTGACACATGCTCACGCATGTGTCAATTGGTTTTCTTTTTCTTTTTTATTTTATTTTTAGAATTAATAAAAGATAACAGGGTAGTTATGTTCCATAAAAGTAGGACCTATTATCTTATTTTGTTTTTAATTTTAATTTTTTTAATATTAAAAAATATGAATTTATCATATTATCCTCATTTAATTAATAATTTCAATTCTTAATGTTTGAATTAACAAAGGGCATTTTCTGGTATTTTGAATGTTTCACCATTCTCTGCCTTTTGCTTTATATATATAGATATATAAAAAAAGATTTATTATTTGTTGAAAAAATAGGCGAATAACTTTATTTAAATACATTTAAATAGAAAATGACTAGATTATTGTTTAGATTTTAAAAATTGAAACTTGAAAATTAAAATTATTATTTTATATATATATAATAAAATATTAAATTTTAATATATATTATTAGAAAAAAGAAATAGACTTGAAGTTAAGATATAAATGTAATAATATTATGTATTATTTTCCTATAAAATAAATAAAATTTAATAAATGGGCTTTAAATGAGCAACTATGTTGGGTTTCTAGCTCGCCCCATACGTTTGACACGCTTACAATAATGAGGGCTACTATCTAAGGTCTTCAAGAGAGGACCTACTTGTTAGCCATTGGATCAAATTTGGTAGTCCAATATTCTCGTGAACTTAAGTAGCAAGAGTTTTCTCAAATGCAAGACGATTACTAAACACGCCAACAGAACCCCCAATGAAAAGGATAGGGACCAATCATTGTGGCTAGGAAGCCATTCAAAAAGAAGTGTCACGCAACTCAACCATGATGTGATGGTGAGTCCAATCCAAATAAATGATCGATTATGCCCAAGCATCAAGCTCATTCCCAAAATACTGAAGAAGCATCAATAATGATTAGCAAGTTTGTCAATCACAAAAGCCCATTAATCTCAAATCCTCCAAATCATGTCTGGACACAAATGCAAATGTCAATGGTCAAACCAAATTAGTGAGTTCATATAAAATGCGCATTAATCTTTCCTTTGACATTGACAATAAAAAATGGTACAAAACCATTTTTCTCATGGGTTATCTACCCCATGCAAATTTATGTGAGGTCAAAACCATTTCAAATCTCCAAAAAGAAATTTCAGAATCAATTCGAGGACTCTAAACCCTCTCAAATCTCTCAAACATAAATTCTCAATTAGTGAATCATTCACTCATTAATTGCCAAATTTTGGAATTACGTCAGTTTGATCCTTTCATAGGGTACGTAGGTAATTTAGGCTCAATCTATATGCAACCACAAATCCATTTGAATCAATGGTTTTCGTCAACCAAATTCAGTCAAAGAATGATCTTCACAAATCAACTTCATTGAGGTTTCAAGTCAAATCTCAAAAGGGCTCTAAACCCTATCATCTGTCTCAAAGACACAAATCCTAAATTAGTGTGCTATACTTACCTATTAATTCCCAAAGTTATGAACTATGTTGGTTTGATCTTTTTATAGGGTACGTACGCAATTTACCCTCAATCTAGATGCAACCACCACCAAATTCAACCCAAACAAATACCATGGTTTATTAACTAAATTTGCCCCAAACACAATTCCAAATAGAATCCTAGGTTTATTCAACTAAATTCACTCAAACTTTTTTCAATCAAATCCAATTCAAATTCCGTTTGCAATGAGTCATGTATTCATTGCGATTTTCAAAACTACAAGTGGCTTAATTCCCGCAAAACAAAACACATCCTTTCTGGGAACATTTAGGTGTGAGTTACAGGAAAAGGTCTCTCTACATCTAAACTTTTTAGATCACTTTTCTTAGCTCAAAGACCATGGACACGTCAATAAGTTAACAATTGTAGTTTAGATTGCTACTTGAAATTATGTACTTGCCCTTATGTGTTAACTTAAATGATTTGCTAAACGAAATATCCATAAAAGGTTTCATCTAATGATTAGCTTTTAGGGATTATTTCTAACAAGATATCCATGTTTTCTTATGCTATGTTGAGTTTAAAATATAGGGCTTATATACTTATGTTGAGGAATGCATGATTTGGATTGAGTTTAAAATACGAATAGAAACATATCATTACAATGAATATCTTATGGAGGATGTAGATTGCAATTTATGGCTAAAATAATGATAATGAATCTCTTTTTCTTGAATTAGACGAAAATGGTGTTGCATTACTAGATCAAACTCTGCAATCATTTCAAGTAGGCCTAAAAAGTTACCATTACTATCTTCATAAATGTTTTCATTTGTTCCACGAAATGCCAAATTACGTATAGCAAGACATTTCACAACGGCAATGATTCTAGGTATAACATTTTTTTAATGTAATTTATCTTTCTTGATAAGCTCTTGTAACTCTTTATCAATTGTTTGATTTGTTTTCAATCTAATTTGCAATTCAACACAAGACCTCAAGTTAGTGAGGTGTTCAACACTTTTTTCATGTTGTTTAAGCTTATCACCAAGATGTTTCCAATTTCAAATTCCATCACTTGCTAACTGACTTCTAGGATACATTGTTTTAAACAACTTACAACAGAAGCAAAACACCTTATAATGTTCGATCATGAGTTTCCTCATTTGATAATGTTCGAATATAATAATTTGAAGAAAAATGTCTTTTGTATTCATCAATAGGGAATTTGAGATTAGTTTCTCTAACGGGACCCTTTTCTATAAGTAAATCTCTCATTTTTACATCAAAGTTATCACAAACTCTCGAATCATGAAAGTTATAAAAAAAAAACCTTGTTTCTGGACATTCAAGTTCATTGAGGCAAGGTTGATCAATATTTTCGTTTTCATCTAGATCACCAACTTCTTCATTCACATCATTCTCATTTTTTGCTAATTTTTCCAACTGAATTGGTTGTTCATATTCATCGGGTAAATTTTCAAGTGACGCATTGATTTTTTTAAACAAAATATTTATTCAAAGACCCTCTTAGACTTTGAGCAATTTCTTCTTCCTTTTTCTTTCTTTGTCTTTTGAGATTTCCAAAAAGTCGTTTTTTTAGGAAACATTTTTTGAGTTTTATAATAAACACAATACAAACAATAACAATAAAACTAATAAACACAGAACAATAAAACTTGGATTTTGAGCATCTTTTCTTGAACTTGAAACTTTCAATTTCCAAATGTAAAGAACAACAACTCTGCTGAGTTTTCTACTAAATCAAATAAAAAAAATAGAAAGAAGTTAATAAAGATATCTATTACAGAAATCATGTTATGTATGTATCTATCTATAAAAAAAATGACAAAAAGAAAGAACTTTCAAATTGTTGTTGTTGGTTCCGATGTGTGTTATTACTCAGTTTAGAACTATCAATTTCTTGCTAAGGACTCTTTATTTTTCCATATTTATTTTAGTTTCCTTTTTTTTTTTGGGAATATTATATTACATAATATATCATCTATTATTTATATCTTTTCTTATCGAACATTGCTTCAACTCCTTGAATTCAACATCTGTTTGGTTAACAACCTCGTATTGCATCTTATCACATTAATCATTTTTTTCTTTTCCATTAGATCAAAATTACTTAGAGGGATGCAAAATATGCTAAAGTACATGAG
Organism: Prunus persica; assembly: GCF_000346465.2. Lineage (NCBI taxonomy): Eukaryota > Viridiplantae > Streptophyta > Magnoliopsida > Rosales > Rosaceae > Prunus > Prunus persica. The sequence goes on from NC_034015.1 coordinate 3,565,601, forward strand.
TACCTTCGGGAGGAGTATGAGGTTACACAACGCTTTGGAAACTTGGATTTCAAGTTAAATTTTGTAGAGGTATGTTTTCCCTTGTAATCATTACAAGTTCATCTTGGTTCTTAAATAAGGGAGATATAATTACTTCAAATTGTTATATTGTATCATAAGAAGTTGGCTGGAAAAATGATATAATACTTGAAAACGCGTATGAATGGACAATGTATAAAAATTTGAAACATTCATTTCTTGCAAGAAAGTCATATCTTATGGAATGGTGCATCATTTTCTAGTTGAGTTTAGAAAACATTATGTCACTATACGAGATTGTTCATGTTCATGATGTGGGAAGCAGATGATAAAAGTTGCAACAACCAAGTTAGTATAGAAAATTGTCAGATAGAGAAAAGTGATTTTTTATGAACATTATTACAAAGTGTTAAAAATTCTCTGATTTCATCCCTAATTGAATTGCAAGTTTCAGTATAAAATTATGTTGTATTTTATAATATGACTGAGACACAATGCACATCAGACACAAAAAAACAATTGCATTATCCATCCCAATAGTATTTGTCCAACATCCAGATTGTGAGATAACAACATACAATGCTTTATATTTGAGGCAGTAAAAAAAGAACCAATTATATCATGTCAATCTCTACTAAGTAAAAAGCTGAAAAGAATTCAGGTCATCTGCATTTGACACCAAAAATCAAATGCAGATTGTGGCATAACTACATACAGAGTTTTTCATCCCAATTGGATTTATCCAACAACTATATTGTGAGATAACTACACACAAGTGCTCTACATTTGAGGTAGTAAAAAATGAAGTAACTATATAATGTCAATCTATATTAAGTGAAAAGCTAACAAGAATTCAGGTCATCTACATTTGGTACCAAAAATCATCTTCTCATCTTTTATATATTGAAACTGTATGTGGCAATCGTTCATAGGTGATGGTTATTCCTTCCAAGCTTTCTTCTATAGCATCCTTCCTAACAAAAGCTAATATTAGACTTGCCTATTTCATCTTTTCACCAAATTCAATGAACCGAATATGTTTAATGTTTGTCAAACACCATGCCACATCATCTCTTGGGGCATTCTAATCAAACTTCCTGCTCTATGGAACTTCTTTCCTAATTACCATTTTGAGATCCAATCTTTGTACATTAGGAACATGTGGGAGAAAATATGGGATGAACACCCAACCATAAGAATTTGCAATACACAACCTCACGCTCATGACGTGATGGAAATGGAGAAATGTCTTTCCAAACTTGTCCCGAATTGCATCTTCATTATGATAAAAAAGGTAGTCAAACAACTTTAGTTAAATGTAAAACTTAGTGATTGCAAAGATAAAATCAGCACATTAATCAATAACAATACATACATTTTATTCAAAATTGAAAATACAAAATTGAAACTAAATCATAATCCAAAAGTACCGTCTCCAACAACTAGCGAGATAACATATAGTGTCACTTTGTTAATTGTTGAAAAGACTTCTCGAGAAAGACAGAGAAGTTGCCTCTTCGCTTCATAGAAGCGGCTTTGCAACCTTGTTTATTAGAGAGAATATAAATTTCCAATCTTAAATTTTATGAACAGCGACTCGTCGAGATGAAGAACATTTAGTTGCGGAGCATCAATTTCAACTTCATAGAGGTTTCCAGTTGAAAGGTACACCTCATGTCCTCTACCAAGTTGTAGCTTATGAAGATGCAATTTAATTTTTAGTCTTAGGAGACTCTTGAGAGCTTATTTGAAATTTCTGTTTTTTGTGAAGGAGTCTCATGATATTTTCTTGTATTTGCAGATCCTAGAGCATCTGACACTTCTTATAGAATTCAAGGACATATGCGTGTGATGACCGAGATATATTGACTTGTATAATGCTTAATCTCTTGAAAGTCATTGTAAAGGGAGTCTCTGACATTAGCACATGGGTTCGTTTTATTGGTTTAGACTGTTGTTGAAAGTGTGCGAACTTATCTTCTGTGTGCTGAATAATTTGAGATATTTTGTGAATTTGTTATGTAAGTGGATTTTATGTTCTGAGTCAATTACAAGGGAGATTTTGTCAAATTTTCAGCAGAAGTCAAACCACATGGTGGTTTTGAATTTAGGCAAAAGTGGTATTTTAGTAAATTTGAGCCTGACACCTGCCAGGTGTCAAACAGGTACAAGGTTCGTCATGGATTCCAAAGGATTCTAGTTATGCTACGGGAATAATTTCCTACAGTGTTCTTCATAAGAGAGCGGTGAAGGGAGTTTATATGACAACTTGCTACTAAGTGAATGACGAGGATGCCTCAGAAGAAAAATACGAGACTAATGAAAAACAAAAGGTCTTAATACAATCAGAAAATCCACCATCACAGTTCATTATTTAGGAAGCGATATGCAGCTTCATGAAGCAATACACATAGCATTGGTAAAGGCATTGACAAATCTCAACATTCACCCAAATAAAATAAGGACTGGAAGAATGGATCCTAATGCTCAAGACCAAGATATTTGTTGTGAACATGTGCTTCCATCACATTCATTGATGAAGACCTCTTGCTGGGATCCAAACCACATAATCCTCCACTTTTTGTATCAAGGTTAGTGAGAACAAAAACTTAGTTCCGTGCTTGTGGATGGAGCTTAGGCGGTCAACATCATGCCCAAGTCAACAATGATGAAGCTAAATATCACCATGGATGAATTGTCTCGAAGTCGTCTTATGATTCAAGGCTTTAACCAAGGGGGGGAAAAGAATCATGGGCATGATCAGAATTGAGCTTGTGATATGTGACTTAAAGTTGAACACCTTATTTCACGTGATTGATGCAAATACTTCCAATAACTTTCTCTTAGGAAGGTTGTGGGTTCATGAAAATAGAGTCGTGTACATAACTTTGCATCAGTGTTGTAAGTTTTATAGAGGTATAGTGAAGAAAATCATGGGTGGCACTAAACCATGTACTGAAGTCGCGTCTCATTTCGCTGATGCCAAGTTTTACATGAATGAAGACACTGTATATGAAGTTATTCCCATTAAAGTTCACTCAACAGACAAGGCCATATCAAAAAGAGACGAGCTGTCAAAATTCATTCCCACTGAAAATAATAGTAATAAGCAGTCCAAAAACTTTTCGTCTTGATAAATGGGTTCATCACCAACAGAGTCATAGAGGTTTCCGTCCCTATTCTTCGTTACGTCTCGATATCCCGGCTGAAGGAAAGACAATATCCAATCAGAAAAGAAGTATTAAGAAAGTTAGGGGAAATTAATATGAAGTTCTTGAAGGAGTCAACAACCATGCATTTGCCCAAGTTGAGCAATTCGGATATTTCGAAACCTTGGGTATCGAGGTTCGTCAAACCATCATAATATGTAACAAGGCACGAATATCTTCTCTTCAAAAGAACTAAAGAAGGTTTTGATCCTAACGCCTCTAAGCTCATGTCAAAGACATGTTATAACTTCGGCTTATCACCTTCACTAGGAGAACTTAATCAAGATATCAAGGGATAAAAGACACATGGCCTTAATGAAACCCAAAAGTAGTTGAAGGAGTGTGGTTATACAATTGACTTGGGTAGAGCAAGCCTTGGTTTTACTCATATCATACCAGTTAAGATCACTACTATGAGGAAAGAAAAGAAGGCAGATGCTCAACATATTAGTGTGAAAGTGGTCGATGAGGAGAGAGAATTAAAATCCAATAAGTGAGCCTCAGTGTTTGACTGTTTAGCCATGCATATCCAACAAATCTCAGTTTTCAACCACATCAAAGAATCAATATCATGACCCTTGACGTTAAAAAAGATGGATATAATAGCAAAAAGAGGATTTCAGCGCTAGAAAGACTCAAAGTTACAAGTAAGGCGTCTGAAGAGAGAGATCAACGTGAGTTGAAAGGTAGAGTTCATATTGATTCAACATAAGACAATGAAATTCGAAGCCTTATCCCGTCATGTATGAAATGTCACTCCACATTAGACGTAACTTCAAGTGACAACTCAAAGTGAAACAACGAACAATCATACGTACTCGGTAAACTTCGAGTCAGCCAAACAAGGGTGATGATGAAGAAGTGGTGGTCCTAGCAGTCCATCACGTTACGATTAAAGAGCTCGATGATGAGAAACCTTTTGAGGCTGAAGTTCAAAAATCCTTTCCTGCATTAAAAGACGTGGGGTAAGCAACTTTAGATGAATTAAAAGAACTCAACTTGGGCACAAGTGAAGACCCAAGACCTATCTTCATTAGTTCACTTTTGAACCCTAGTGAAGAGGAAGCATATCATCAACTTCTACTTGAATTAAAGGTGTCTTTGCTTGGACATACAAGGAGATGCCAAGCCTCGATCCAAAAGTTGTTGTCCTTCACCTTGCAATAAAGCCCAGAATGCATCCAATCAAACAAACTCAGTGTTGCTTCCGCCTAGAGCTTCTAGGTCAGATCAAAGCTGAAGTTGACACGTTGATTAGACAACTGGATTGCAAAAATTGTTCTTATGAAGAAAAAGACAACTGGACAAATTTGTATTTGTGTTGACTCCGAGATTTAAATAAGGTTTGTCTAAATGATGACTTTCTGTTGCCCATAATTGAGTTTATGATAGATGCAACTATAGGTAATGAAGCTTTATCTTTCATGGATGGTTCTTCTGGATACAATTAAATAATAATATCGCGAGAGGATGACGAGCTCATAGCTTTTCGCCCTTCAAAAGGAATTTATTATTACAAGGTAATACCATTTAGTCTTAAGAATGCATGTGTGACCTATCAGCGTGTATTGCATAGGATATTTGATGACATGCTTCACAAGAATGTCGAGTGCTATGTTGATGACTTGGTGGTCAAGTCATAGAGAAGAAAAGATCACTTAAAGGACCGAAGAATGGTTTCAATAGACTGTGGAAGTAACAACTCAAGATGAATCCTTTGAAGTGTGCTTTTGGACGAGTCTAAGATTATAGGTATCCGAGACATTCACGAACAAAGAACTTTACGTGAGTTGAAAAGTTTATAAGGACATCTACTTGTATTTGATAATTCATCTCAAACTTAGTAGGGCAGTGTTAACCGTTCAGTCGTCTTTATGAAGAAGGATGTCCTGTTAGTTTAGGATGATGCTTGTCATAATGTCTTCGAAAGCATAAATAAGTACTTATTGAGTACACCACTATTAGGAGCTCCTATTCCTAGCAAGCCACTCGTATTGTACATTGCGGCTCAAGAGAGATCAATTGGAGCCATTTTGGCACAAAAGAATGAGTCACATAAAGAGCATGCACCACTATTTAAGTCAAAACCTTACTAACCCCGACCTAAACTACACATCTATAGAAAAGACATGTCTCGCACGAGCTGACCTAGTGAGGTATGTTATGTCAAAATTAGTTTTGACAAGGTGCTTGGCTAAATGGTGACTCCAAATTAGTGATCAACCAGCTCTTGATGCATTATGAGGTTAGGAAAATGTGAGAGAAAATATGGCATGAACACCCAACTAGAAGAATTTTCTATACACAACCTCAGGCTCGTAACACAATGAGAATGAAGAAATGTCTTTCCAAACTTGTCCCGAATTGGAGCTTCATTATGACAAAAAAAAGGTAGTCCATACAACTCCAGTTAAATGTAAAACTTAGTGTCTACAAAGATAAAATCAACACATTAATCAATAACAATACATACAATTCATTCAAAATTGAAAAAACAAAATTGAACTAAATCATAATCCAAATTCACCAAACTCCGATAACTAGCGAGCTAGCATATAGTGTCGCTTTGTTAATTGTTGAAAAGACTTCTCGAGAAAGATCGAGAAGTTCTCCAACTTCTCATACTGCCTCTTCGCTTCATAGAAGCTGCTTTGTAACCTTGTTTCTTGGAGTGAATTGAAATTTCCAATCTTAAACTTTACGAAAAGTAACTTACCGATATGAAGAACTTTTAGTTGTGGATCATAATTTTCAACTTCATAGAGGTTTCTAGCTAAAAAGTGTACTTCATGTCCTCTATCAAATTGTAGCTTATGAAGATGCAGTTTAATTTTTAGTCTTAGGAGACTCTTGAGACCTTATTTGGAATTTCTGTATTTTTCAAGGAGTCTCATGATTTTTCCTGGTATTTGCAGATCCTGGAGCACCAGACACCACTTGTAGAAGTCAAGGACATATGCGTGCGATGACCAAGATATATCGACTTGTATAACGCTCAATCTAGTGAAAGTTCTTGGAAAGGGAGTGTATGATATTAGCCCATGGGTTTGTTTGGTTTGTTTAGACTGGTTTAAAGGGTGTGAACTTATCTTGTGTGTGGTGAATAATTGTGGATATTTTGTGAATTCTTTATGCATGTGGATTTTGTGTTTTGAGCCAATTACAGGGGAGACTTTGTTGGATTTTCAGTAGATGTCGAACCCCAAAGTGGTTTCGAATTTAGGCAAAATGAGTAGTATTTTAGTAAATTTGGCCCGGCACACCTGCCAAGTGTCGAACAAGTACAAGGTTCGTCATGGATTTCATGGGGGAATCCATAAAATTACCTAACATGTTTGGCTTTAGGGCATATTTCCAACCGGTCATATATCATTTTTTGTTGAAAAGATTGTAGATCCTTTTACTATGCATGAGATGTCTTTTTCGTACTACCTTTGACCTAATTCAATTAGGACTCGAAGATTATTTCCTTAATTGAGATTATCCTATGACTTCTCATGATTCCCAACTGTAGACAAAAAGGGTTAGTTGGATTAGTTGTCGAAAGTGACATGTGCGAACATCCGGCGAAGTGCATCAAACGGTTCAAATTAAAGACAAATTAAATGGAAGAATTATAAATTTAAGAGTAAGAAAAGTAATACTTATGTGTCCATCAACCTGCATGAGCCTAAACTGAGCATGGAACCACAAAAAAAAAAAAAAAAGGTTTGTTGGATTGAAAACACGAAAGGGTGATCCAAACAAAACTTAGAGTATAATAAAGTTTGTTGAGTTTAAAACCCGAAGGGGCAACTCAAGCAAAATTTATAACTAAAAAAAGCCCACTGAGTTGAAATACCCAAAGGGCAACTCAAGCAAAAAAAAATATCCTTGAACTATGCGATGACTTGATCCCTTTTCATCGACTGTATGTAGGCAATTTGGAAGATTAACTCCAAGTTTAATCAACATCAAAATAAGAAAAAAAGGTTTCCCTATGAATCCGAACCATAAGTAGGAAATGATGAAAAAAGGGAATGCTTTTATTTCATGATGAAAAGAGGGAATGCTTTTCGATCACAGTCTTCTCCTCCTTTAAACGGGTAAGCTCATCATGATATTGTGAAAGTTGCGCATCACTCTCTGAAAGTGATTCGCTAAGTTGACAAAGTCATAACTCCAACTGTTCTTGTTTTCTCTTCAACTCCTCTATACGCGTGTTGCAGAATAAATAGCCTCAAGTATGGACAGACGATGAATCTCCTCTGCTTGTTGCAGAGACAAAAGCGATAGAAAGTGAAGAGTCAACATCAGCTAAAAGACCATTTTGAACCTCTGGAGATAACTTTTGAGAGTAAGTAAAATGCATGGATAAAATGCATGGATGAATAATCAACTGAGGTCACTATAAGTGCATCAATCATAGCTCGTAAGGATAAAGAGTCTGCTTTAACATTTTGTCAATGGTAGCCAACAATTTGCCAAGTTCATCCTTAAATGAAGGAAGCCTTCAAGATTGTGCTTTTTACTTGGTTTCCTAACATGAAAACTACTTTGCAAACCACAACACCGAATCTGGGTTACCCACATGACACTTCAGAGGTAGATGCTTGATTAGTTGAACTCGATAGATGTTGTTGCACAAGTGAGCCTACATTAATCGACGAATGATAGTTAAGTGGTCTCCAACACTTATAAACATTGGTAGTGACAAAGATTCGAATAATACCTCTCAGACTGACACCTGAACCATTTATAGTTGCAAAGTATTCTCTATCCTTTCTATATGTAAGGTATTAAATGGTCGAAGCTCGGACATAATAGGAATATGATACACAACTTCTCCCTTAAAAAAAAGTATTAATGACTGCTCCGCGATGAGTCAAAATGAAATAAATTACATACCTAGTCTATTAGAACTGGTTGTGAAACTGCGGTCTCATCACCAAAAAATGTGTCATCAAGCGGGTATGCAGTGTCGAGGTCGCAGTAAAGAGATTCGATACTTACCTTCTTATGCCTGAAGTTGACTTCATTGTATTCATTGCTACTTATATATGTCCTCGTTGAAAATTGTGAATTCGTTGATCGAGGGGAACATACTGTTCATGCGAATCTGCTACACTTTATGTTTCTCCTAAATTGATAGGGACCCGAGTTTGAGGAACATCAACTGGAGGTGAGTATTGAACTGAATGTACTGGAGTAGTAGAACTAACTTCAACTTCTGGATGAACTCTGTGCGCCTTACCACGTATGGGTTTATAATGAACAAGGTTCTCATTGTCTTGAGACCTAAAAGATTTCAATTGAGATAAAGACGACAACTTTCCTGTAGATGACTTTCTTCGACTTCGTTAATTCAAAACGATGCACTTTTGACCACCAACCAATATAATCAGAAGTGACTTCAAATTCCCAGATATTGTCCTTAGCATGTGAGGTTATTATAGATCTGGTGCCAATATTAACACATGACCTCCAATGTGAATACACGGATACCACAGTTCCGTTCCGAATGTCATCTATAAGTTCTCCCGGCGCATGTTATACATAGCAGAATTGTCTACGGATCTAGTTCAGGCTATAAGGTTGGATGACCCGATAATTGTCGTGTCATAAAGAAATGTATCACGAACGAAGGCAAATCAAATAAGTGAAGTCTTCCTTGGGAATATGATTTTCATTAGTCAGTCGTTTACACTCTGAAAACATTCTTCCCTGATGGCTCATCTGCACTTGAGACTCGAGCTTTGAATCTTCAAAATATTTCACCGAAAGTCCTCTTGAGACATATGCACTTTTTTTTTTAGTTTGTTCCGTTTGACCCAGAGCCTGAACGGATGTTACGAAAACAGCGCAGAGAACAGTTTTTAGCATTTGATCCTTTACTACAGGACACATTTTTCCAGGATTTGTTTGTTGATTTTGTGGATAGCGAGGTTAAAATGGCGTTAGCAATACCTGCAGCAGGCAGATCACTCAGAGAGTCATTGGCTATCCGTGCAAATGATGTTCCTAATTGTATAGTCTATCCTGCCCAGGAAGAGGGAGACACATTTGAAATCAAGCACCTGCTTGAAATTTTACCAATGTTTCGTGGGCTGCCTAATGAAGATGCGAACATACATATTGCAAATTTCTTGTGGGTTGCAATATTTTGATTAGGGGTTTTTCTGCCGAAGCTATTAAGTTACATCTTTTCCCTTTCACTTTGAAGGACAAGGTGGAAACTTGGTTGTTCACTCTACCGGCAAGTGGCATTACTACTTGGTAACAACTACATACAAAATTCTTGAACAAGTATTATCTAACATCCAAGACATTGAATTATAGGTAGGAGATCATGACATTCACTCAGAAGCCTAATGAAGAGTTTCATGAAGCGTGGGAAAGATACAGAGAGTACATTAAGTGTTCACATGCTAATATTGATTCAGATACATAGATGAATATTTTCTTTGACGGGCTTAATCCGACATCTAAGAATTATGTTAATGCCTCAGCTGGAGGATCATTGTCAAATAAATCTGCAAAGAAGGCGTTTGAATTGTTTGATATGATGGCTACAAAATCTCAACAATGGGCAGCAGAACATTCATAGAAAAGGGGCATTTTTGAGTTATCAACATGTTCTCCTAACATGTATGCAGAAATGGAAAAAATGGAGAAGAAAATTGATGCAAAGTTTGATATTATTCTACAACAAATTGTAAATTCTACACAACAACAACCACCTACACCAACAGTTTGCAGTATTTACAGCATGAATACACACGACATAATGGGTTGCCCACATAAAGAATCCTACCCGGAGCTTGTTGAGCAACATGTTAATATGATGAACAGCTATCAAAGGCCTAGGAATGATGCATATGCAACTCATTACAATCTTGGATGGAGGGATCACCCTAATTTCAAATGGGGTGACAATCAGAATAATGCAAAACCATTCCAGCATGCACAAAAACCATTTGTTCCATCCAAACCATCTTTGGATGATCAACTTGCTAAATTGGCCGCAACAACTCAATAATTTATAGATGGCAACAATCAAAGATTTCAAAATGTTGAAGCATCAATTAAAAGTTTGGAGCAACAATTTGGACAGCGAGCTGCACAGATTTTAGACAGAGAAAAAGAAAAAGGCAAATTTCCAAGTCAAACAGTGCCTAATGTAAAAGGACGTAAAGATTGCAACATTGTCCGAACTTCACGGTGTGGAAAAAGTTATGATAATCGTACAAATAGCACTGAAAAGGATCTGCCAGCAGCGAAAATTTATGCAGAGAATACTGAGACAGCAGCAGAACCTGCAGATTCTGCAGAAAAACAGAATCTATCCGGTACAGAAACTGTCCCCAAACAAGTTTCTGAGCGTGTTTATGAGGCCCCAATTCCATATCCAGAATGTTTGAAGCCAAAATCAAAAGACAAGCAATTGAGGGACTTCATGCAAACATTATTTAAAGTTCAAATTAACCTACCACTACTTGATGCAATCAAAAACATTCTTTCATATGCCAAATTTTTGAAAGATGTGTGCACACCCAAAAAGAAACTGGTTGATTTTGAAAAAGTAGTTCTTACTGAACAATGCAGCACAGTTCTACAGCACAAATTGCCATCCAAAAAGAAAGATCCATGGAGTTTTACAATTTCTTGCACTATTGGAAATTTAAATTTTAAACGTGCATGAATTGATTTAGGTGCTAGTATTCATTTAATGCCTTATTCTGTTTTTCAGAGATTGGGCCAAGGAGATCTAAAGCATACATCAGTTATTGTCCAGCTAGCGGACTGTTCTGTTACTTATCCTAGGGGGATCATTGAAGATTTAATTATCAAGGTTGACAATTTGTATTTACCAGCAGATTTCATAGTTTTGGACATAGATGAAGATTTGCAAATACCTATTATTTTGGGAAGACCATTTATGGCTACTGCCTGAACATTGATTGTTGTGGAAGCAGACACTTTAACATTTAGAGTTCAAGACCAATCTGTGGTTTTTAGCCTATTTGAAGCTGCAAAATGCCAAGAAGAACAACAAAAATGTATGCAGGCAGATGTGTTAGAAGGTGTTATTCATGCATAAATTATGACCAAATTGACATCAGATCCGTTATTGAGTGTTTTACATAGTTTAAATAATGTATTTCCGACACTCATGCTTCATACCTATTGCTTAAATTTCTATCGGAAATGGATTTTTAAAACGACCCTACATATTTATTTCCGATCGTACATGTGGTCGTAATTACTTATTTGATTGTCGGAAATAGTTCTTTTATCGTGATTTCTTGTTTTTGCGAATTCATATTTTCAACCAATGAGTGTCGTCAGAAATACTTTTTTCGACAATGATATATTATTTGTGAGGGCTAGATTTCGTCGTAATTATCGTTACCGACCAAAAGAGTTTGTGGAAAATATATAATATCTTATTGGAAAAGAGTATAACAAAATATTTCCGATGGGCAAGTTATGTGAGAAATATATATTTCCAACCACATTTATTCGTCACAAAGTTTGTCACAAATAGATTAATCCCGTCGGAAAATATTTTCGACGAACAAGTGGTCGGAAATATAATTGTTTCGACCCGATTATGTCGTGGGGAATGTTGTCGGAAATTGGCAATTATTGTCGAAAAGTATTTGTGATGAAAAAGTGTTTGTTGGAAATATGCATTACTGAGAGGGAAATGCGGTCGAAAAATGTAATTATTTTTTTTAAAAAAATTAATAAAAAGAAATTTGAATGATAATATTTGCTAGGAATAGTTTTCTAATCATCCATATTTAATTGGTAATAAAAAAAAATCATACGACACCATACTGTACTAAAATTTTAAGCGTTCAATTAAAATTATTCTAAATAGTTAAAACATAAACAATCCCCATCATCCTTAAAATATATAAGCAATCCGCAAATATATCAAAACCTTGAAATTCAAAATACATATTGTAGGAAAATAAAATTGATGTTGCACTACTTGTCTTCGAGGTGAGCATCTGAACAACTTTCTACATTGTCCTATCGAATAAAAGATAATAATTAATAAGACATAAACTATTTGAGAATAAAAATAACAAATACAATATTTAACCGTGAGCAAACTATTGAAATGAGAATGAAAGAGTTCACCATTAAAGCAGATTGTCTTGAGCCTGCATAAGTATTTGAGTTGTTTTCCCTCATACTTTGAACCAGAACTTTCAATTCATACAACACACTTTTCAAGTCCTTCACTTCCTCCTTTAATTTCTCATGCTCTTCTTCACGTTCTAAGCATATACGTTTATTATAACCTTGGTCATCTGAGGGATACACATCTTTTGTATTATAGCCACAACCTAAGCCAAGGATACGACCGTGACTTGGCCCACCAATAACCTCTTTGTATATATCCCAATCATCTACTCCATTCTCTTCTTCCGTTGCAGCAACCTCTTTATTATCTATTTTTTCCTTCAATGAAATAGTAGAAATATAAACATGGATATAAAAAAATGTCATGTGAATAAAAAAAAAAAAAAAAAAGAGAAACAAAGTAGGGGCAACGTACAAAAAGTTCTTTAGCCTTTTCACTTAGCCAATTTTCTTCTCCTCCATTCTTAGGCTTACTTACATGGAACTTTTTCACACAATCAATTGGACTAGGTTCAATTCCAGTTCGATCAAGCTATTAAGGTTTAAACAATGAAGTTTGTTATGACCAAATTTGGGAATAACCACAAAAAGAACAGTCAACAAAAAGCAACAACCAAATGGATATTTTTACCTAATCTTTTATGTACTTTTCCGTTGGAACAGAACCTGTGGTATGCACAATTGTGGATTTTGCCCTATTAGACTTATTTCTTTTACTTATCATGCATGAAAAAAGTAAATCATAACCTAATATCAACTTAATGAACCCATATAAGGCATCTATAAATAAACCAAAGCATACACTAGCCAGTCATAACAATATTATTTTAAATTGAGTGTAGGCTGCACCCAATGGTCAACTAGTTTAGACCAAACATCTTGAGATATCCCTAATGGGCAACGAGTGTATCTATCACCAGTAGTCTTGTAATTCTTAAAAACGCTATTTCTCAATGCGGACATCCAATCAGAATATTGCAATTTAATATGTTGTTCAAATGCCTCCCTTATCTCTTCTTCTGAGCATGTGTGTGTATATCATATTCTGTTAAAGCGATCATACAGTAAATCCATTTGAGTTGATGGAAATGTTTTAAATGTTGGCCATGCTCCATTGATAGCCTGATAAAAAAGCACTCCTATAGTTCGCACAACTCCAGTGGTTATAATCTTGAAAATTTAAACCAAATTTAAATAAATAAATAAAAATGAATTTACACAAGAAGGGGCTAACTTTGCAGGCCTTATACATTACCTTCCTCTATGTATTACAATTGGAGTGCCATTTTCATCTTTATCCTTAGCTTTCCCTCTACCTTTTTTGATTCCAACAGTTGAACCTAATAAAAAAAAAAGTACGGATATTTGAAGTACCGGGTAACTTCTACTACAACCAATTTTTCAGTAAGTTTATCAATAAGGAAATCAATGGAAAATGCGACAAGAATAAAATAAAGAAAAGAAGAAGCAAGTGCAATGTTAATGTATATCATGTATGGCTTTTCAAGTGTCGTGCCTGTTGCAGATCAGTAACTATGAGAAGGAGGTGGAAGTGATGAAGAACATGACAAGACAAGAATTTGTGGCAGCCATTAGAAGGTAAGTAAATGAGATAGATCAGATATCCCTTAAACAAAATTTTCAGAGAATCTTTGTTCGTTGTTTATTTATTTATATAATCGGTCTTAACTATGCTTTTCACTTAATTAAATTTTCAGGAAAAGTAGTGGCTTTTCTAAGGGAGCATCCATGTATCGTGGAGTTATAGGGTACAAAAAAACTAGCTATAGCTAGCTAGGCATGCTTTATCTTTTTGTCTTTCTTGCAGCAATAAAATTCTGAGGCTAAATGCCATGACCAACTTTGACATGAGCCGGTACGACGTGAAGGGCATTTTAGAGAGCAACACCTTTAAAGATGTGTGTTTATATATTTTAAACCTCATATATATATATCTATAATAAAAAATTACCTTCTTCATTTGATGGTTCAGTTTCAAGAGGCATGTCTTCCATATCATTATCATGTGATGGCTCAATGGGGTCATCATGTTGGTCTAAGGAAGGTCTACATGACTGAGGATGTGTAATGTCAAATGCTCTATTCTGATTCTTTCTCTTTCTTACCCTGGCTACAATTTATAATAGAGCAAAACATTGAAAATTAATTGAGAACTAATCATATAATTGAAATATATATATACCAAAGAAAATTCAAAATAAATCATACATGTTTCTTGTATTTCGTTATCATGTGATAACTCATTGGAAATATGGCAATCTAAGGAGAGTCTAGATGATTGAGGATGTGCAGTGCCTGATGCTTTATCTTGACTCTTTCCCTTTCTTGCCAGGGCTATCATTTGTAAGAGAAATATCAACACAAAACATAATTGAAAAATTACAAACTCATATATTAGAAATACAACTATAAAAAATAATAGAAACAAGAATTTAATCGATAATAACACACAAATAACTCATACATGTTTGATTTGTCTCTTGCATTTTATGATCATGTGATGCTCTATTATTGCTCTTTTTCTTTTTTGCCATGACTACCATTTATAATCACAAAAGAACCCATGTCATAATTAAAAACAAACATAAATAAGAAATAATACTTATAAAAAAAATCTATCCAAAAAGGAAAAAGAATAAAAAAAAATTTAGATGAAATAGCAGCCATAAAACCAAAGTCCTTGAAGAGAAATAGCCGTTTAAGACTTCTTGTGTATGAGGAGATCTAAAGGTCTGTGTCAACTCTACAATTAGGTTGCTATACCCATGTCCGTATCACCATACATGGGTATTGATTTCCATGAGTTGAAGATCTAAAGGATGGGTACTGATTTCCATGCATTGAAGATCTAACAGATGGGTACTGATTTCCATGCTAATACCCAGTACCCATTTTTCTATATCAATACCCATTTTTCTATATCTATACCAACCTTTAAAGATGCTAAAGATCTATAACAACCTTGACATGAGCCAGTACGACGTGAAGCATGAGTTGACATTTTCTATAACTATAACAATATATGGGTATTAGCATGGGTACTGATTTCCGAATCACTATAACAATAATGTAGTAGGTTACCTATATGGCTTCTTTGATATTGTTGCAGAGAAGACGTATGGAGGATTTTTTTCTCTTTTGTGGCTGCTGTTGAAAACTGATAACTGTTAGGGTTAGCAAAAAACCTAAATTAAAAAAGAGGCTTGAGCGGCAAAACAAATAATTAATTTGGGGTTTCCCCCACTTTTTTGGTGCAAGTGGGAGTTTAATTGCTGATTTGTTTAATTAATTAATTAATTTAAGAAAATAAAACAAAGGGCTTTTTTTTTTCCTTTTTCCAAACGAAAAAAGCTTAAGCCACAGTAGGTTTCGTTTCTTAATTTCTTGAATTTAAATTTATGTACCCAAAAGTTTATATAAACAGTAGTTAAGTTATTTGGTTTTCTCAATCGTATAAGAGTACTTTATTAGATCTTTTTAATATCTATGGAAATATAATCTATTATATATATATATATATATAATATCTATATCCTTTTGAATTTAAGATTTGTTGCTATGTTATTGAGAACCAACCAACCAAAGAAAGAATGATTAACAAGAAAGGTCAATAGAGTTGGATATATTTATCAGATTGTTTTACATTTCATAGATTGCAATATTATACAGTTCTTATCTTCACTAAGAATTACTCCTAGACGTCCAACATGATTTGAAAGATGAACTCATAATATTTAAAGACAAATTTTTGTACCCTTTGGTTAACTCTAATTTTATAGATTGAAAACATATCAAAGAAAACTATCTGAAAGGAAATTACAATTAAAATCCTTTTGGTTATTGTTAGAAGCAACACATATTCAATTATAAGGATCAAGCTATAATTGATGGTCTTATAGTACGAAAGAGTTTTATTTGAAAATTCGAATACAATCCGAATTCGTTTACATTAATAATTTCACTTAATCCAAATTAGGCCAATGTAATCCAAATTAAATTCGTTTACATTAGTAATTTCACTTAATTCTTTTGATATGATGATGAGGGAAATCAAACTTTTTTATGTTATTTGATAACTTGATATCTTTATCAATCGGAAGAACATGTGATCAAGAGTATTTGAAAATCTAAAAAAACCATTGACGTGTTAAATATGATAATTCAAATCCAAATTCGATATCGTATTGCATTTTAGGCCAATGTAATCCAAATCCAATTTGTTTACGATCCAAATTCGAAATGGGCCAATTGAATCCAAATTCATGAAGTCAATAGTCTTGTTTCCCATATCACCATGTTAAGGAATTGAATTATTTTTCTTGGATTTGTGAGGGCATAAATCATTCACCCCCTTGACAAATACATGATAATTGTAACCCACATCGAAAATGTCTGGTGACCTCCCCTGAAAGTTTGAAAATACACGAATTTGCTTCACATATTTTAGCTTTAGCTTACCCTAACTTTAACAGCCCAAAAAAAGAGTGGTGCCGGGGAAACACGCCCAAAACTTACCCATATTAGTTTTAGCTTACTTAACTTCAACAGCAACAAAAACAGTAAAAGAAAAAAAAGACCTCCATAATTTCACACGCTGAAACCCTCTCCACAATGGTCTCTATGGCTTAGTCTTTGATCTTCCAGGTGTGTAAAAGTTTGAATTCAATCTACTTTTCTAAAATAAAAACATATCTGTCCAGTATTTGATGGTTCAGTGACTGATTTTTTAGTATGAAATATTGTTTCTTCCAATCTAATCCATGTAAAAAGCTCGCCCACCAGCTATTTGATAAAATTACTCTGTTACTATGACCCTTTTAAAATTGTTAAGCATGCACTTCAAATATCCTTTGATAATCCCTTACACGGCTCTAGCTTTTGATCTCTGGCCTAGTGTTGTCGCCAGTTTTTTTTTTTTGGGGGGGGGGGAGGGGGGTGCCTTTGGAACACCCCCAAAAATTACCCATATTTATTTTAGCTTACCCTAACAGTTTACATTGGTATTCAATTGATTGGTTTCTAGGCTTTGGTGATAAATTAAGTTTAGGCTTATTTTCTTCTTCCTTTTTGACTTGCAGGGTAGAGTATTCATGTGGCTTCTTCTTCAATTTACAGCAGAACTATTCTATTTTGGCACTTCTGTGACTAAGTAAGAATTTGGTATAAAGTATATGCACATCAAGGGTATATAGCATGCCTATATGGGCCAAGTGCTTAGACAATTTCTATTGCTTTGCATATATGTTCTTGTAGTACACTATATCTTATACATGTAATTGTTAGAGCAAGAAAGACATTTATGCTCCCTCTTCTACTGCTGAGACTTTTGGGTGATGTTTTAGAGAATTACATAATATGTCATGTTTAAAAAGAATTTTAATGACAAATCAAATTTGCATCTCACCCATTCCTTAATGATTCCCTGATTGTCATTTAAGATCTTCAAATTTAAAGCACTATGATATGTCATGAAAACCAGAAGAAAATATTGTGTTTCGAATCTCATCGCAAAGTGGGTGACCTTCAGATGTGATCTCAACCAATCTACGATACCATTAGTAGCTGAGTACAATCCTGCCATTGTTTAATCGTTTGATTCTTTCTATTGCTAAATTGATTTCCTTTTCTCATAAAATATAATGTGGGGTGGATTTCATTGTTCTTGGTTGATAATTAGGTTGCTAAACGGTATGATTGCATCATTCTGTTTGCTTATGTTGAGAAAGTTCTGACCTGGGTTATAACTCCAACTGATTGATGTTTGCAAAAATTTATGTTTTATCAGTTCAGAACCAAAGCTTGCAGGGTAATGTGGGTGACGAACATAAACTTAATTAGTTATGCAATTGCATGCAAATTTCTTAGGCGCAAAATTTTCATGAGAATTACATAATATGGCATGCAGAGAAATGCTAGTCAGACTTTTGGGTGATGTTTCAAATATAAAAATGATATAGTTTTAATATCTGAATTTTTGGTTATTTGTTCTATTAATATTAATTGGATCTTATTTATGCAGAGAAATGCTTGTTGATAAATCTTGGATGCAATCTGGGAGGTCATCAGAAGATTATTTTGCAGGAGTTGAAAGTTTTCTCAATTATGCATACAACCGTGTTAAGCCGGATGATTCTAAGATTTTTTTGTCCTTGCTCTAAATGTAGTAATATATATAGACATCTAAGGTATGAGGTACACAAGCATCTTCTTTATAACGAAATTAAACTAACTGATACTACATGGTATTTGCATGGTGAGGGTGAGGATGAAGATAGTGATGAAAGTGATAGTGACAATGATGGACATGATGTGGCCAGTATGGAACAAGACGATGATATGCATGGTTTAATAGAAGAAGGATATCCACAAGATCCAAATGGAGATGCGCACAAGTTTTACAAATTGTTAGAAGAGGTAGAACAACCATTGTACGCTGGTTGTGGGTCGTATTCTAATTTGTCTTTTGTTGTGAACCTGATGCATATCAAGGGTATCGGTACTATGAGCAATAAAGCATTTGGTATGTTGCTAACATTATTGAAAAATGCATTTCCTTTTTGTGAGAAGTTACCTACAACCACCAACGGTGCAAATAAAATTATTTCCAATTTAGGTCTTCATTATGATAAAATAGATGCATGCAATAATGATTGCATCATTTATTATAAGGAGCATGCAAATGCAACGCAGTGTCCTACATGTAAGCTTTCGAGATGGAAGAGACAAGGAAAATGTAGAAAAAAGAAAGGTAAAAGGGTTCCATGGAAGGTGCTTAGATATTTTCCACTCACACCAAGACTTCAAAGATTATTCATGTCAACCAAGACAGCTGTAGATATGAGGTGGCATTTTAAGGATCGTGTAAAAGATGGAGTGTTGAGGCATCCAGCAGATTCTGAGGCTTGGAAATCGTTTAATCAAATTCATGAGTCATTTGGCATGGAACCTCGAAATGTAAGACTTGTTTTGGCAACAGATGGATTTAAAACTTTTAGGAACATGAATTTGCACTATAGTATTTGGTCGGTTCTCATATACCCATACAATCTTCCTCCGTGGATGTGCATGAATGAGTCTTATGTTTTGATGACTTTACTTATTCCTGGACCCAAGGTTCCATGCCATGACATCGATGTATACATGAGGCCATTGATAGACGAATTGTGAACATTGTGTGAAATTGGTGTTGAAACGTATGATATATATGCAAAGCAGAATTTTCAGATGAGAGCTGCACTTCTTTGGACTATCAATGATTATCCAGCATATGCATACATGTCGGGTTGGAGTACGTCTGGCAAATTGGCATGCCCATATTGTGCATCTGATACTTCGCATCGTCGGTTATCTCATGGGTCCAAAACATGCTATTTGGGTCATAGAAGATTTTTACCGTCTGACCACGTATGGCGTAATCAACGAAGCCAATTTGATAATACAAGGGAAAGAAGATTTGCACCTAAGAGACCATCTGATGATGACATGATAAATGAACTTAGTGAATTGAGAGAAATAACACATGCAAGGATGGGAAAAAGCATACAATACTTGGGTTTGAAAAAGACCATAATTGGAAAAAAATTCGATATTTTTCCAATTGCCTTATTGGAAAATACTTTTGGTGCGTCACAATTTAGATGTCATGCACATTGAGAAAAATGTATTTGAGAATGTGATTGGCACAATGATGAGCATTGATGGTAAAACAAAAGATTCTTTAAATGCTCGTCTTTATCTTCAAGAAATGGGTGTAAGACAGAGGTATCATCCAGAAGAAAGAGATAATGGTAAGCTCTATTTTATCCCAGGCGATTATTCATTGTCAATTGATGATAACAAAGCTTTATGTCAATGGTTAATGGAGTTGAAAGTTCCAGATGGGTACTCTAGAAATTTATCTCGATGTGTGAATGCTTCAGAACGTAATATTTCTGGTATGAAAACTCATGATTGTCATGTGTTCTTAGAGATATTACTTCCGTTTGTGGTATAAGATTTATTGCCCAAAGATATAAGTGAGCCTTTAATTGAATTATCGTACTTTTTCAAGGAATTGTGTGCTAAAGTTTTAAGAGAAGATGACTTGAATCTTCTTGAGAATCAAATTGTCATAACTCTATGCAAGTTGAAAAAAATATTCCCTCCTGCCCTTTTTGACATCATGATTGACCTAACTTGCCACTTGGCATGGGAGGCAAATATGGTCAGTCCAGTACAATTCAGGTGGGTGTATCCTGTGGAAAGGTAATCTCAATGTTTAGATATTAATTTTATTCATGATTTGTTTAACTGCTAATGTATGATTCTCTAATTTTGGTTTTATTGACGTAATTAGGTATTTGCATAAGCTAAAGACTTATGTTCTAATAAGGCTCATCCAGAAGGGTCTATTGCCGAAGGTGTCTTGGGAGATGAGTGTTTAATATTTTGCTCTCACTATTTGCATCGAGTTGAAACTAAGTTTAATAAAAGAGATAGAAACGACGATGGAGGGCAACCATCATATGATACATATCCGTTATCTATTTTCTCAACACCTGGTCGAGCTTTTGGGAAAGTTGTACTTAGAGAGATGAGCATTGAACTTCATAAGGCTGCCACTCATTATGTCCTGCAAAATTGTGATGAAGCTTTGCCATTTGTCCAGTAAGAATTCTTCAACACTATAAATTCTTTATGTATTTAATATGTTACTATTTATTTAGATCTAATATGTCACTGTATTAATTTGAATATAATCATTTGTTATGTATGTAGAGAACATAAGAACATTCTAATCCAGTCTAGTGTTGATAATGGGAGGAGTCACATAGGCTTCAATTTTCAAACTGGATTTCTAAAAGGGTATGGATAATATTGGTTTTAGATTTCAAACTTATTATCCTGGTTATTATATTAATGATTTTTGATTTCATACATTGCAGCGTTATGAGAATAAAAAAACACAAAATAGTGGAGTTGTGGTTAAGGGAGAGAATCAGATTGACTATGTGCCTTGGTATGGAACCTTAGTAGATATTGTTGAGCTCCATTACACAGAAGGAAATAGAGTTGTATTGTTCAATTGTGATTGGTATGACACAGCACGAAAAGGAACAGGTTACAAGATAGATCGTTATAGAATAATCACTGTTAATACAACACACAAGCTAAATACTCAGGAGCCATTCATACTAGCAAGCCAAGCAACCCAAGTGTTTTATGTGAAGGGGGTTAAAAATAAAATTTGGAGTTTTGTAGTGGAAACAAATCCAAGAAATGCTTATGAGATGACTAATGATGAGATTGAGCCATACCAAGAAGCAGAGACTCAAAGTCAAAGCATGCATGTCATCCAAAATGATGTTGAAGACAATGAAATTGATTGAAAAAAGGATGTGATTCAACTTACGACTATGGGAAGAGTTGTCATGTAATTGTGATTGTCTATTTTTTTTTTTGTAATCATCTATTTTTTTTGGATTGGCTATTTTTAGTTATTTATTTTGGAGTGTGATTGGTTATTATCAATTAATTTTTTTTTTACTTATTCTAATGGGAAATTGACATTCAAACGTTTTTCCTAGAGAACATATTTATCCTCGAAAATAGTCAAACAATTCAGACGAAAGGAGAACCCCTCATTCAAGCAATTTCGAAAGAATAAAAAGCCCCTCAGAAATAGTCAAACAGTTCCGCCGGAATGAGAAAGCTCTAGGAAATAATCATCCTATTTCCGTCAAACGTACTTTTGGTCGTTAATAAAGTTGGCGCCAAGTCTTCCCGCCAAATAAATTACATTTCCGACGACAATCGAGACTTTTTCCGAGGGTATTTCCTTTGTTGGAAATAAATTTCAGGGCTATGACATATTTCCAACGGACAACATTTTCTGGTTGGAAAAAACACTTTTATCGAGAAAATTTCGGGGCCCTCGAAAAATGTTGGTCAGTAATGGCCCTTTTTTTTTGTAGTGCTATGCATATGATGCAGCTGGAGAAAAACGAAAATTACAGTTGCACGAGTTGGAAGAACTTCGAAATGATGCATATGAAAGTACAAAGATATACAAAGAGAAAACAAAAGCATTCCATGACAGCAAAATTCTTCGAAAACAATTTCAGCCAAGTCAGAAGGTTCTATTTTTCAATTCAAGGTTGAAGTTATTCCCTGGAAAATTAAAATCTAGGTGGTAGGGTCCCTACATTGTTACTAAAGTCTATCCACACGGCGCTGTGGATATTAAAAATGAGAAGAACGGTTTCGAGTTTAAAGTAAATTGCCCTTTCCCTTGAATCTCTCTTGGATCTGCATACCCTACATATCGAGCACCAATATGAGTACATGCGGGGACATAGAACCAACATTTCTACAGATCAGGATCCAAAACGAATTCTGGAATTAATCTTACCTTCATATGGATATCGGATCTTAAGATGTCCAGGCTGTTCATGTCTTTTACCTTTGCACCGAGACCACATTGAGGGTTCCTTACTGGTGGAGAACAGACTTTTTATCTATGCATGACCTGGATTTGGCGACTCAGGGTGGTTTGCTCTTGTTTGTTGCAACTCTACAACGATTGGGGGTCCTCACACAGATGAAAACACATGGTGAATGTGCTGAAAGTGAGAGAAGGCCCTTGAGTTCTTGAGAGAAATGAAGAAGGGAGAGGGCGGAGATGGATGGGTTTGAACTGAGAGAAATAAGAGATGTTTTTCTGATTTTTTTTTTGCCACAGAGAGAGGCTTTGGGTTCTAAACACAATATTATTTTTCTTCTGCAAAGGAGATGGGAATGGACAGAGAGAGCTGTTTGGCTCTAGGCTCGAGGCTAGTGGAAGGGGATCCAAAGCATGTTCAAGAATAGGTAGTTTTTTTTTCACATGACAGTTGCAGCTGCTACACCAGTTATATTGTAGCTGTTGCTAGGATTTGACACACGTGTGGACTTGTATGTGTTGGTCAGCACACCTTTGCCAGTTCCAAGCTACCAGGTCCTGCTTTCGAATCCTCGAAGTCTTCAGTTTCCCCCTCGCATCTTTGGTGTGTTAGTTTTTTGTTTCTTTTATTTTCTGTTCTCTATTTTATTTTATTTTATTTTATTATTTTTCTCTTTTTCGTTCCTAATTTATTTTCTTAGGATATTTTCTTTATCTTTGATATTCGTTCTTCATTTTCTACGATTTAGTCGTTTTGTTATGTTCTTGTTTCTTCTATTTATTTTCCACACCTTGAGGACAATGTGTGATTTCAGTTTTGGGGTGGGGAAGTAAATTTTAGATTTTCAATTTTTTTGAGTCGTGTCTTAAATTTTCGTTTTTAGGTTAATATCCATAGATTATTTTAAATGTTAGAACAAATAGACATGGTGAAGATTAATCCCACAGTAGAATCTTCTCTATTCATCGTTGCTTAGACACTAATTCATGAATTATACTTTAAAATTTGCACATCACACCAACATGGTTTGTGGGGAGTGAGATTGAAATACTTAATTTTTGTCCAAGTGTGTTTCAATTTTTGTTCTATATAAAATAAAGTTAGTATGTGTTATCAAGTAATAATTGTCTCACTTGAGGCTTTGCCTAGTAACTGGGCCAGTCATGCCTAATCAGCAGTGATTCTCGTGTCAAACGGTAGAGTTTTGGCATGGGGCAGGGTGGTTAGTTGGTTTCGTAGCCTTTTCAGTTCGAGTTAATAAGTCCTTAGGGGTGTTCCACACCTAGTGCCCTAAAGCCCTAGTGGTTTGGGAGACATTGACCTAAAGCTCACTACGTGGGTTGGATTGAAAGCTTAAGAGAACCGACATTGCACGACCACTACTGTTACTGAAAAAAAAAAGAAAAAAAGAAAAAGAGAATGATTATATAAGTATGTGAAGTATGAAAAAAAGGGATGAGAGGTAAGGGTTTTAGTCAAGTCTCCTAACTATGATGGTTCACTTTACACTGAAGGAAGTTTGTGAATTCTTTTCTAATTAATCCTAAATAGTTTAGACTCTGTGGTGGGATTAGTTGGATCTATTGAGAAGATGTTCTAGTTTTTTTGAAATTTGCTATGGATTGCAACTTGAAGGTGGAAATTTTGTCTTGGTTAAGTGTTAGTTAGGTGTCTAGTTTGTTAAGTTTTTATTTTTGTTTGAGCCTTGCTTTGCTTGAGGACAAGCAAAAAGCTAAGTTTGGGGGTATTTTGATTATTTAACCCTATTCTTACTATATTTTGGTTAATATTTTGGAAGAATTTTGATACGTTAAATTGTATTTTCAATATAGGACTTTCGACTTCTTCTGAAGCAAAACGTGGTCAAATGGATGAATTTTAGGGTAATTCCAGTTGGAGGACGTTTGTGAGTCAGTTGGCTTGATAGTATCAAAATATCAAATTCGTCCACCAAGTAGTGATTTTCTGGCGAATAAATAAAGGAGCGATGTGCAGTGCTATGACGTTTTGGGCTTGAATTGCGTTTTTGGAGCCCAAGGTGGCATCGAATTCATGGCCTCTGGAGATGTGTTCAAAACGTTCTTATCTTTAAAATAAGCTATCTTGGGTCAGATTTGGAGGAGATTTGAGGCTAAAACGTGGCTGGACAGTTCTGTGCAGTTTATCCTAACTCAATTAGGATTTTATGTTTTAATATATTTTATTATTAGTTAGTTTCCTAGTAGAAATAAGGGACTTGGTTCTCAGGGATTGGGCAGCTAGCTTTTAGGGTGATATTTAAGGTTTTAGTCGGCCCTAGTTTTGAGGACGTTTTTCTTGGATGCAATTTTGGGAGACAAAGAGTAATTGTTAGGGTTCTTGAAGATTTTCTACCTTAAGGTGTTTTCATTCTTATTCATTCTAATGATATTTTCTTTGATTTTAATTATGAGTATGTGTAACTAATTCGAATTGCTAAGGCGAGGCCATTAATCACCGTGATTAAAACTATCTATTTATTTTAATGACTGATCACCATTAGGATATTTAGACAAGTAATTTGATTCCATTTATGTTGGAACATCACCCTGAAATTGAAGAGGGCTTCTTGTGATTAGTAGTTATACGTTCACGTAAGACGAACATCACGCTCTTAAGGGTTTCATGGTTTTTCAAAGAGTTTTCACAAAGCTTAATGAGTCTTGCATGTTTATATTTGATATGAACATCACAAACAGATTACATGTTAGATATATGTTTTCGCTTGAACATCACAGACAGATGCTATAGGAAAACCTAACCTTCAAAACATATATGTGAAAATTCATAAGTAACTGATGGAATTGCACAGGATTGTGATGGTGATGGCTGAACCCTAGTTTTCTCTAAATTGTTAATTTTAAAAAACGTTTTTTCTTCTTTGCTGTTATTATTTCCTAACTTTCAAATTTCTTTTATTGTTAATTTAATATTTTTAAATTCATAAATTTCAAATCTTTGATAAAATTTATTTTAATTATTAATTAAGAGTTAGTTTAATTACAAATTAGTCAAACAATCTTTTGGGACAACGACCTTGCATAAACATTTATACTACAATTACCTTATATTCACAAGTATTTTCAGTGATTTAAAACCTATTGAGCAGGTACAAAAATTCCTATCAACAATCAATTGCACAAACCCCTAATTCCTAATTATCCTATTCGTTCGATAAAAAAACAAAAATCCTATTTGTGCAATTTTCCAAAAGAAAAAAATGTATTAGTTTGAAATGACTGTAGTGGCCAAACATAAGAGGCAGAGCAGACAGAAAAATCAAGGGCATGAGATGGAAAAGCAAGTCAAAACTAATGATAAAAGCAGCAGGCTTGCAGTAATAAGCTCTCACTTGGTTACTCCTCAAATCCCCATGGCTGCTGCTTCTGAGAAGGAGGCTGCTCTTGCGGCCGTTCCCTCTGATTCACCCACCATGTATTTTCCATGCCTTTTGCTTTCGCTTCTTTTTTTTCTTATTTTTGTTTTTGGGATCAGATTCTTGGTCTGTATTATCTTTTTACTTTTTACAAATAACGTAATCTGTTTGATTAATTAATTTTTTTGCAGATTTGACAAGATCATCAACAAGGAAATACCATCCAAGGTGGTTTTTGAGGACGATAAGGTGCTCCCGTGTTTTTTATTTTATTTTATTTTTTCGTATTTTCCGTCTCTGTTTAGTGAATTTTAGTGAGCTTTCTCTTGTGTTGATTCATGCTAAAATCTTGCTGCTAACCGCATTCTGCTTTGGAGTACCACATCTATAAGTTTGGGGCTGAAAAATGCTTAAACAAAGAAGCTTCCATTTGTTCATGTTTATAAATTTCATGTGAAAATATTTCTGATCCAATGGCTGAGATACATTTACCTAAATCTTCTATTAACTTAGCAATTTAATTTAATTTTTTACAATATTATGTATATATATATTAATATCTCTCTTCCTCTACAAATTACCAATCTCATTGTGATTTTGTTAGTGAAGTTAGTGGAATTGCATGTTTCAAAATATTTGGTGTACTTGAGTTCCCAATCCTGTCCTTATCACTATTGACAATAACTTTGCTCATAACTTATGGGTTGCATGGTATGATTTCAGTTTATTTAGATAAATGAATAGGAAATATTTTGAGGGATATGAGAGATGAGAGAGAATAAAAATGCTAAAACTAAAAAACATATATTTATAATTTCTTTTTAGTTTTTAGAATTCAAAATATGCATACTATCTCCTCTTACCTTTCATGTCTGTGATCTCTTTTCACATTTTTCTATCATTGTTTTCTTCTTTTCCCTTGATTGAAAACAAAAACAAAAAACAAAGAACAGAAATGTTACCAAATGGGCCCTTAAGAGCTGCAAATTGGGTAAATAGTGGATGCATATAGCTTATTTTCTGATACAAGGCCAAATCTTTTGAGGAGACCACCTAATTAATGCGATTAATGGAGATTCACTTGCTTCCTTTGGGCTGGGATGTATAATAATATATTTAGATATAATTTATAGTATGTAAACGTTCATTGAGATCTGTAATCTTACAATCTTGTTTAATCAAAGCTGTTTCTCTTCATCAATGTGTTTTTAATATAGTCACCTTATTTCTGGGTGTTGTGTTGATTTCACAGTACCCGTTTTCTGGTTTTTCACCCTGCCCTTTTATTTATTTTGAATAGGTCCTTGCTTTTAGGGACATTAATCCCCAAGCGCCGACACACATTTTGATCATTCCCAAAGTTAAAGATGGCTTAACTGGACTCTCTAAGGTACTTGCTACTGACCTTTCTTTTTCCTTTCTGTTTATGGCTTTCCTTTTTCTCTCTTGTAATAATAAGCAATCCAAGGAGGGGGAAAGAGAAATAGGAACACATAAATTTCAGGAACTTGATAGGTTTCCTAACAATGTGCACTTGAATTTTTTTTGCCAAAAGAGTAGAAAGCGTCAACACTACTTTATATGGTGTATTAGAGAAGTGGCAAACTAGCAGACTAGCCACAGCGACTTGCGCTTGATGATTAACAATTTAAAAGAAAAAAATAAAAATACATTTGTGTGTATCGTGGTAATAAACACAAATGGTTTATATCAACTATATATCCAAAAGCTTAAATGTTTACCTCACTAGGATGCAATTCTAGTTATATGCGCATGTTGGACAATGTCAAGGCAAAGCCTGATGATTGTCATTGTGAACGTGCATGCCTGTGGTCTAATCTCCACAAAATCTCCGATAGAAAATCGTACAAAAGAAAATGTAGGGAAAAAAAAAAAAAAGGAGTAAGTGAGCAATCTTCATGGGAATGCTAATCCTAGTCAAACTATGAGAGGAAAACAGTGTGGTTTTAACAAAACTGTCTTTTCTGAGATTTTCCGCATTCATGCGCTGCTTTGTTGTGTTAGTGGTTTCTGTTTTCGGAGAGTAGAAGAAGGGATTGGTTCTTGGGAACGTGTGTTGGCTGTTTCTGGGTAGTTTAGGTGGATAAAAGAGGACTGTTGACATTGCTAAGGGGGAGAAGGTGGATAATTTATGGGTGTGGTGTCTCCAGATTTTAGGGACTACTCTTAATCTATTATGCTATCTGCTTGGATAGCTGTCATGTCTTAGAGTATTGGTGTGGTAGTCTGATTTCTTGTTGTAGCTTGGTGGCTGTTTTAAATCATACAGTTTGCTAGTCTGACCATTGGGCCAGAGGACATCTTGTCATCTGATTCTTCTCCTCTTTGTTGATTTAATGAAAGTGTGTTTTTTTTAAAAATAAAAAAAGAAAATGTTATAACCAATGAAGAACATACTCAGCTTGGATTTCATAGGACCTTACTAGAGTTAATCAAAACGATTAATGCAAGTGCAACAAAAACAAACAACCAAACCCAGACCTGTTAATCCATTTCTGTTTCCGTATTAAGAGCCAATTGCTATTTAGCATACAAGATTACTTCACATTATGGCAGACATTCAGTGAAGTAATCTAGTAAGTGACTTGTTCAACACCCACAGTGCCAGAACACTAATTGTGATCTTGATCACCCCAATGGTTGTGACGAGCCAATCTATATAAATCGCAGTCAATCAAATGGTTTTTCCAATTATATTATCAGTGTGATTTATGATTTTAGTGCAGAAAGAACCAATGATATGTGCTGCTGCCTAATGGTATGGACCATGAATTTCCGGAGCCAAAAACCTTTTTTGCTGCAAAATGTTCAGTCTCCACAGTAGAATCAGCAACCTAAGTTTACTTCACATTTTTCAACTGATGGCTCCTTCTTGAATCTTGATTGGAGATTGGACTGGAAGTCAGAAAGCATAGCCAACCAGTATTATATCCTCGCATACATAGATGAGCATGTAATCTTTGGTTCTAAATTGTTTCTGGATGTGCTTCACTGCCCTTCAATGCGCAGAATTTAGGTTAGACAATAGCAATTAAACCAAAGCTACAACCTGTAGTCTCCTATTCTTCCCATGTCTTTGGACAATGGTCCTTGAAAATTTGTTGAAGGGGTTGATTGTGGTTGAGCTTAATATAATTTTTTTTTGTGATTGTACCAGAACTTCATCACAAGGAGATAATTGGCCTTTTACTATGAAAGGAAAATCATAAAAACTTCACTTTCCTTCGCTATGCCTTGCCCTCCAATGTTTAAGGTCTGGGTAGACTGCTAGCAATTAACTGTAGCTACGACACAATAAACATCTAGTCCAGTGAAAGCATGACATGCATAAGGCTTCTAGCCTCCTCCCAAAGCATAAGAAATCTTCCTCAAATACTCCTCTTCTTCTCGTCTCGGGGCACTGGTCCAAAAGGAAGGATTAAAAAATAAATAAAAATTTCTTGTACTCATGCATAGCAAACCTAATTTATGTATGATGATTTTGATAGGGTTAATATCCTTTTCATGTGGTCTTGCTAGAGTTTCATCCCAAGGGCATAGCTAGACGTTTGGAGAAATCATGCTTCACACATAGTGGGAAATAGGAAAAACCGTTATTTGTTTCTCTATGCGCTTGCCAAAGCTCACAAAGTAGCTCTTTTATAGGGGTTTTTGATGCATGAATCATTGAAAGATCCAAGCTAGTTGTTTTATACGCTTAAGGAATTCCAAAAGACATAATTCAAACACTTAAGACATTGATCATGTGACATACAGAGATTCAGAAATAATGGATAATCAGGCTTCGAAGTAATTGACCTAAAAATACATGTCTAAATTGCCTTAGTTACATGAAAATTACGAAGACTCCCAATCAAGTGGTGCTTGGTACTTATATCATACTTTGAACTATGCCCCAGCATCACCATCCATACTTCGATATGTTGTTGTAGTAGTATCATATTTGTATGACTGAGGGTTTTACAAAATAAGTTAGCTGGTAGAAGAATTTGTGCATGAGCGACTTAGTGGTTCTGAGGAGCTGTATTTTGAAAGAGTCGGATGATTTTAGAAGTTATATGTAAATTAAAAAGAAAAGAAGAAGAATAGATATGTCTGACTTTGACTGCGGTAAGCTTCTTGCAGCATCACTCCAAACAGTGGGAAACGCCATTAGCAAGGTTTGATTTTACTGAAGTATTAGAATAAAATGAAATGTGGGATAAAATGGGATGTTTAGTGGATATCAATGTTTCCTTTCATGGATATAAGGAACCTATCATTTCCTTCACTTCCCCTTTACAAGAAGTGGTATTTTTTATATGAGTATGTGCTCATTTGGTCTTGTAATTCATCAGTTCATAATTGACAGATTACACTCTGTTGTGGAACTTAATGTACGTTTTTTTCTAAATTTTATGTTTTCCAGGCAGAGGAGAGACACACTGAAATTCTTGGTCAGCTTCTCTACACTGCCAAGCTGATTGCCAAGCAGGAAGGTCTTGATGATGGCTTCAGGATTGTGATTAATGACGGGCCAAATGGATGTGCGTATTTATTCTTTCTTTACTTTAAGTGCTTGGGATTGGTGACATATCATTAAGTCTTTATCTTCAAACTCTTGTGCTTCTTATGTGTTCCTGCAGGCCAATCCGTTTATCACCTTCATGTTCATCTCCTTGGAGGACGTCAATTGAACTGGCCTCCAGGCTAATGCGGAGACGTGCTTAGATGTTTTGCTAGATTTCCGCCGGAAGTCTGTATTGGCATGAAACTAATAGTTGATTGATTGTAGATCTCGAACCAGTTGTGAACTTGTGGTAGTTGGTAAAAACCTTATTTCTTAAACCATACCATATGTAAGTAATAATCTGGTCCATTACCGATGGCTTGGTTGTCACGTTTGTGGTTCGTTGTCAGTTTTATCACTTCTGTCATGAACGTCAAAATTGGTTTCGATGGAAAGACGATATTGATATTCCAGTGAGCTCTAGCTCCTAGTTCAGTCGTGCTATTAACTGCATGTATGCATTGCGCCTAAAAACTTGCTAAATGACACGATCCTCCACCAATTATTTTGAACAACCAAAGACAATTCACACTCTACCTTGCCTTAAAGAAAAAAAATAATCTACCTATGTGTACTTTAAAAAGTTACCAAACACTTACGATTTGATATGGTCCGGCTCTGCAATGCCTAAACTGTTAACCGAATTTCCGGCTTGGTTCACCGTTTCAAATGCCCACTCCTATTCATGATTGATCAAGTTGGAGCAATTGGACAAATTAATTTTGTAGTGACGCGCGAGGACAGAGAGTGTTCTTATGTATAAATATTTAAATGCTCTAGGCTGTAGGAAGAGGAGGGAATTAATAATGGAGAGAGCAAGAGTGTGGAGAGGTGTCAGTGGAAGCAGCAGCAGCAGCATATTTGAGAAGAGCCGATGCCACCTGAGAGACACAGATGATGCAAATTCTTTCTGGTCGAATCTGAGACCAAATGTTGACCATGGTCAACAACAACAGCATGCTCATCCTCACGTAGCTGACGTGGATTCGAAAACTCCTCCTCCTCCTCCTCCTCCTTGCACTGATGATCAAGAAATAAGTGTTTTTGACGCCCACAAGTACTTGAACAATGAATTAAGCATCATCACTGATATCGACACCCAAAAGGTAATAACAAATGTTTGTAAGTAAATTAATTTAGACTATCGTTTGTATTCAAAAAATTATAAGTACCGCGCGCATGCATGCAGGTTTCTGGTGAAACAGTCTCGAGATTTTCTTGGGCCGCAGGTTCTACAATATCTGCAGTTGATGATGTTGATAATATTAGTTATAGTAGTGTCGGTAGAAATAACTTCCCGCGAGCTCGTTCTTTCGGCGTGGTTGCTGCCTCTGCCACTGCCGCCACCACTCCAACGGCTTCTTCGGAGGCCAGCTGGAACAGCCAGACTGGCCTCTTATCTCATCCTCGTGGTCCCGCCGCCGGCGCAGCCAACATCACATTCATGACGTCATTGCGTAGTCGCAGTGCTGCTAATCATAATGCTGCTCCTCAACCTCATCACGACAATGTGAAGGAGGAGAAGAAGAAATTGGGTGTACGATGGTACAGTATTTTCCCAATGAGAAGATCAAGGAGATGCCCCTGCTTCGGCAAGAAATCGGTTCGAGTTGTTGATCCCGAGACTAAATCATCAATTCCAAACATGTCATCATCAGTCAGTCGAGCCGGAGTCGGAGTTGGAGTTGGAGTCGGAGAGAGTATTACCATTAATAATGGCAATATGGCAACCACCAATGTCGTTACAGCCGGCGATTTGAACTCTTCCTTAATCGTGCCGCCGGTCGACAACCGTCGTCATCTAGTGTGGCCCGGTCCAGAACGGCGTCGTCCGGAGTGGGATGAGCACCAACAGATCACTACTACTAGTGGTGGGTTTAGCTTTCCTATATTGAAAGTGAATGGGAATGGGAGCACATCCACGTCATCGCCAGTTATCTCAACTCTAAACCCTAAATTCCGAAACCCACCAAATCCTACCTTCACATTCCCTTCTTCAACTCCCAAACCCCCCATCAACATTCTTAATAATAATATTAAAAATCATCATCATAATAATATTGATGATGACGTGGCAAGCGATGCTAGTTCTGATTTGTTCGAGATCGAGAGCTTCTCTGCTACTACTTATGCCCAAACACAAAATTACTCTCGCACCCGCCGGGAGTCGTTGGATGACGAGGATGCAATCGGCCTCGGTCGACGCCGTTTGGGTGCCAATATCAACTCGGGATCCGACGGCCACGATTCAATCACGTCAACAGATCAATACTGCTACGAGCCGAGCGAGGCCAGCATCGACTGGAGCGTCACCACGGCTGAGGGCTTCGACCGATCATCCGATCATCATCATCATCATCATCAAGATCATGATCGTGATGTCGCCGACGTGGCACAAATTATGAAAGTGAGCAGCAGCAAAGGGAACAATATTGGGTTGTTGAGCTGTCGACGTGAGAAGGCGGTTAGTGTGGGGCCTAACCCAGTGAGATTGGCCATCATGCCTCCTGCTGCAGCACCTGATCAGAATCGACATACGGGTGGAGGAGCAGGACCCACCAAAACTCTATCACCATCGTTAAATTCCAGGATGAGGCATGTGGGGAGTAGGCCAGGCTTAGCCAACAGTAACAAGCCACCGCTTGCACCTCGGATGTCTGTTCCTTTCGCAACATCCCCACAGCCAGTCATCTGATCATCAATCATCCGCATGTCACGAGAGTCACGGACACTACTATTTTGTTATTTTCATCGTGTTTTATTATGTGAAATTCTTATTATATATTATTAAATATAATTATTTAAAAATAATAAATAATGTTATTTCCGTAATATACAAGTTTTTACCATCATATATTTTACGTTAATTGCATTGGATGCTTCTCTTATCCATAAATTCACCCTGTAAACTCTAAAGCCAGCATCTCTCTCGTCTTTATTCACTTTTTCCACGTTTTCCCTTTTTCTCTTTTGTAATCGTGTTGGTTTATTATTGATTTCATCATTTTTTTTTTCAATTTTAATTTTGTGTGCATGTGTTCTTCTCTCGCATGATGATAGGGTTGTTATGGGTCGTATTGTCTCTGCCTCTTTTTATTGTTATATTAATTTCTTTTGTGTATACGCAGCATATGCATAATTGACAACAACAACAACAAAAAAAGAAAAAAAAAAAGAAAAAAAGAAAAAAAAAAGGGAGTGGAACTTGAGATCTCTTCAACATTGTGGTTTTCCTTACTAGATTTCATTGTTTTTTCTTATTCATATGTTTCTCTATGTGACTCTATTTTCAGTGTTAAATCTACCTTTAATATATTCAACGAAAAGTAAGAATGATTAAGCAATTAACGTCCGCATATACACGAACGAATGGATAATGGTTGCAAGTTTATTTTTATATAAATATTTATAACTTTGGACACACAAGTCTAAACTTTCAAAATATTGGAAGACATTTTATGTTTCACTGCTGTCATAGGCAATTATCAAAAGACATTTTCTCCTTTTTTCGAGACTCATTGTTGTGATAATTAAGCTAACCTAATTTCAAGACCAACTAAATCCAAATTTTACTCGCAAATCCATGAGTCATGTAATATTACACCAAGTAAATACGAAATCATTCCCACATATATTGAATTTAACGCTTTAATTCTATTGGTTAACTTGCCAACGGGGTCTATCCTAGTGGAAAAGAGCCTTGACTTGGTCTCAGGTTCAAACCTCCATGATATCTTAGTTGTGTGCATGTGTGTGTGAGAAACTTACTTCCCTGTAGTTTAAACTATCACTTGTACTCCAAAAAAAAAAAAAAATTAATTAACTTAGTTTAATTAGATGAAGACACTAGAACGCATGTTTTGGTGAGCTTCTAGGGGTTGTAAGAATGATGATGAACACTCGGGTTTCAGAATCCACCACTAACAATCTTATTCAAGACTTGATGCACTTAACGAATCCTTTTGAATCTTTGATGACAATTTCCATACCTAAGTCTTGTTACAGCACCTAAGCCAAGCTTTCCTTAAATATGATTCACTCTTTTTATAGGGTCACATATCCTAAGATGCATTCTATCAGGTTAAGGCATAAATTTAACACAAATGACTCATTAAGATATTTGAAAACAAGAAATCATGCAAGACATAAATCTTATCAAAGAAAATATGAAACCCACAACTCTTAATCACAAGAGGTTATTTGAAATATATTTATTGTTACACCTCAATTTCATCCTCTAATTACTAGATGCAAAGTCCCTAAGGTGTCAAACAAAAGAACTTCAAACAAACCAACAACCATTTATACAGTGATTAAGATATTCATCAAAAGACTCTAGAAATCCATTAAAGAAACATCAACGACATAGAACAATCATAGTTAGGGCTTCATCCTAGCTCTAGATAAGGTGTTTAACAATACATTCTAATGAAAATCATAACAAAGTTAAGAGAAGAGATAAAGATAATACAAGGGATTAAGAAGAACTAGGTGCAACAATGGTGTAGATGAATTATCAAAAGACATTTTCTCCTTTTTCCGAGACCTATTGTTGTGATAATTAAGCTAACCTAATTTCTAGACTAACTTAATCCAAATTCTATAACTACAAATTTTGGCTGGAGCAGTGTTGTATTGAAAAATTTGTCATGCTTTCTATCAAACAAGAAGAAATCACTAGAAGAGAATATGGAAGTAATGAATGGGGTCCAGTACAATCGAAATTATTTGGAATGTATTTTTTAGGTGGAAGATAATAGGAAGGGGATCCCCAAGGAGAATCAAAAAGTGATGTTCGAAAACTATGTAGAAGTCAAATAAACAGCTCTTGGATAAGGAGGTACTGGCTTGGGACTTGTTATTGTTCATCCTCTGGTAAGTAAGATATATAAATTCCATTTACTTGTTTAAGAATATCTTGAATATAGGGCATGCATTGTTGGGCTCATTTTGGTACATATAGTTGTCGTACTGGGCTAAAAATTTATTTAGACTCAACCTTGGATTTTTTGGGCCTCAACAATCAGAAAAGAGATTGTAGGGATCCAACAAATGGATGAGAAACCCTTCTATGAATATTGGGACCGTTATAAGAGACTCTTTCATTCTTGCGCTCATCACAACATACAAGAATGGCTTCTTATGTAATATTTCTATGAAGGCCTTCTTGATTTTGATAGAATGATGGAGAATGCAACTTCCGGAGGTAGTTAGATGACCAAAAATGCCTAGCAAGCAAGAGAAATGTTTGAGAGTGTTGTTGACAATTCTCTCCAATTCAATTATTGAAGACCTCCACCAAAGAAAGCCAGAGTTTATGAGGTAAGTACTTCTTCGCATGTTGAAGCTCAAATTACTAATTCAACCAATTTTGGTGAAACAAATTATGCATGTACCATCCAAGGTTTGTGCCATTTGCACTATACCAAATCATAAAACTAAAGGTTGTTCACAAGGAGTCGAATTATCTTTCAATGATGTCATAATAGAGCAAGCTAGTGCATTTGGATCATACCCGAACAATCAAGAATGATCCCTTCTCGCAAACATACAATCCCAGTTGGCGCAATCATCCCAATTTTAGATGGAGCGATAACCAAAATGTTCAACAAGGATCATCTCAACATTACCAAGGCAAAAATCGTACTCATCCACCTCATGGTCAATCTCAACATTACAATCAACCAAGCTCAAGCCAATCGAACAAGCAACATCAAGGAAAATCTCTACAAAAATAAATAAAATAGAGGGAGACGTTCTCAAGGAGAAGAAGAAGTTTTTCCACATGCAAAATATGTAAACTCTTTCTAAGTATATTTTAATTTGTTTTGGTAATAAATATGAGGAACTAAACCTCATAACTAGGGCTTAGGTTGTACCCCTAGACATGATTACTCTTTTGTTTTGATGCTTGAAGTTGATGGAATTTCTATATGTTATTGATGAATTCATTTTTACTAAATTAATCTATCATTGATGGATGTTTTCTTTGATTAGCTATATTTGAGAGCACGTTTCTTGTGATTGTTGGGATAATATGAATCTTCATTTTTTTCCTTAATAACTAATGATGAAGTAAGAATCATTCATGTGATTTGGTTTCTTGAATTCCTAGGCAAACACAATGCTAGATCCTTGGAAAGTGCTTGTAACACTGAAACTCTATTAGATCCTTGGAATCTCAAAGAACTTGTAACACTGAAACTCTATTAGATCCTTGGAATCCCAAAGAAACTCTATTAGATCCTTGGAATTCCAAAGAAACTTTATTAGATCCTTGGGATTTTAAGATTTATCCCATACAATCATTTCAGGATAACGATAGGTGAAGGCTTTTGTTATATCTTAAAAGCAAGCTGGTTCAAATTTCTTGTGCTAAATGTTGATGAGTCCTTATAGATGAATTGAGTTAAGAACCACATATGTCTTCTACCAAACGAATGTAATTAACACTACAAGAAAAATACCATATAACAACATGAATATAACAACGTGCGTTTAATGGGTGTTGTAAAATATACTTTTAACAACATGCTTTTAAATGCGCGTTGCCTAAATTTTTTTTGACAACATGCAAAAACTGTGTGTTGTTAAACAGCTATTTTACAACACACACAAGCGTGTTGCAAGTTTCACTGAAATCTACAACGTGGCTAGTATGTTGTGAATTTTTTTTTTTTGGTAAGAGAAAACATATATGAAGTGACAACAAAGTTTATGCGGGAAATTTTTTCGCGAACTCCCTTCATTTTTTTTGGACTGGGCAAACTCCCCCTGAGTATACTTGGTTTTTTTTTTTTTTTCTTTTATGAAAACCAAGTTCAAATTGAGAAACCCATTCAGCCTTAAGCCCTCTCGCTGTCTCCTCCTCTTCCACCCCTCTCCCCTTCTCTCACCTCCCCCCTTTATCGCTACTTTGGTTTTCAGCCTATCCCTCTCAAACACCCCTTTCTCTCCCTTATTTTATTGCTATTTCATATGTTCTAGGAAGTCCAAGCAAAGGAAGCATATGTAAGGCCTCATCCTTCTTTTCAATGGCTAACGAAAATTATAATTAACTTTAAATTTTAAATTTTTGGTTATTCTCTTTTGATTTTCAACTTCCTATGTTATTTTTGGGGTCCAATTTTGGTTTTGATTGTTATGAAGGATTTATTGGGTTTCCAAAAGCTATTCTTTGAATTGCTCTGTGTAATATTTGTCAATCCATAGGATTTCGGTTTAGGATTTGGGCATTCACAATTCCTTCCATTCAATTTAAGGCTGAAAGTGTTTTTTTCCCCTTCCTTAGGCATCTCTGATTCTGTTAGGTGGGCGGAAGACACCACTCTAGCAAGTCGCTCTACTCGTGAAGGAATCTGCTTCAAGTTCTCTTACATGTATGGTATTCCTTTTCTTCTTTAAGTCTATTTTCTTCATTTTCTTTACAGTATTGGCATGTTCTGCTGTTTCTTTTCAACCTAAATCCAATCTTTCTATGAATTTCTCTACAATCTCTTTCTAATTTGTTCTTTTTATTGTTACAGTTTCCTTTTTTGGGGCTTTCTCTCTGTAGTGACTTGTCCATTCTCGAGTGATTATTTCTTGCTCCATTTTGAATGTTAGCTTATTGCTCATTCTTTGCTCTGTTATTTGGATGTTAGTTTGAATCTCTCTATTTTTTGTTGGTACTTCACATTCTTACTTGAATCTCATTGGAAACTCTAATGGAACCACTAGTTTTAAATTTCCCTATGTGTTCATTTGGTTATGAACTTTCATTTTGTTTTTAGTTTTGGATTCATTCTTTATTTTGTTTGGAATTTGGAACACTGATTTCTAATTATGAAACATCTCTCTATTAAAATAACTTCATTAAATACATGTAATCTGATTTGGGGCTGGGGCATAAGGTCTTGTTTGTAGGTGCTGTTTTGAAGGAGATGAAAAGAGAAGAGGAAATTGAAAAGCAGACAAAGGAGATTACTCCACCAAAGTTAAAGAATATGCCCTCTCACGCCACAGTACCCTCAAGAGGTTTGAGTTTTTAACTTATATTTTGAGTTTTAGTTTCCAATCTTTGTTAATAATTTGTGCAGGCTTATAGTTTCCATTTATATGTAGATGGATTTATAGGCAAGGTGAGGATTCTAAATTAGGTTCCAATCTTTTTTCTTTTTTCCTACAATTTTGTTTCTTGAAGATTTGTTGGCTTTGTGCAAATGGAGAACAAGTTTAATTTTGAAACCCCACACATCAATTGATTAAGCTAGTCTCTCTCCCACTTTGACACATGCAAACAAGCACATTTTGTTTTTGTTGAGTTTCTTTGTTCTAGGGAAATTTTTTTGTTCGTGAAAATTACAATGGATGACTGCTAAAATGAGTTTTTTAAACAAAAATGCAGGGGATTTTGATAAATGGCCAAGGCCACATATCAAATACAAGTTTGATTCTTGTTAGCTTGTGTCTGCTATTACTAGGAGGTTTTACTAGGAGGTTTTTGCATAGGTTACATGTGGTTTGGTGTGTTAGAGATTGATTTTTGTTGTTATATTCATGAGTGTATGGGTTGGAGACCAGCATCAATTTGTTTCAGGCTTCAATAGGAGTGCTAGTCAGTTTTTTTCTTTTTCTGTTATTTTTTAGGATGATGCTGTTTGAATTTTATTAGTTATAAAGTGAATTTTGAAGAATATTGTCATACTGAATTGTGTTTGGGTAGGTGGGTTCCATTAGCAGGTTCATCCTGAATTGTAAGCATTATTCATATTTTCTATTCAATTTGAAACTTATATATACAATTTTTTTTTCTTTCTCAATGCACATAGTTTATGATTAGAAGATCATTCTCTCTGTTTTTTCTTGTCCAAACCTTTTCAGAAGATATTTAAGATGGTGAAAAAAGCTCGGAAGCATAGTAAGGGGGAGCTTGGTGGATTATGTGGAGTTTGTTGATATTGTAGAAGTCAAAGAACTACAAAGGAGAAGCTTGAGTGTACCTTATTTGGTGATAATGAAGGTATACATATGTATAGATATGTAGAACTTGACTTGTAGGATAATCATGTGTATAAATTTGGTTTAGGTTTATTCTTGTTATTAGGCATGTAGTTAGCAGCCCTAGAATACTTTCATTTTTTATAGATTTTATTTTGTTTTATTGTACCTCTGATATTGTATGCTTTTGAATAATATTAATAAGCAATTGATACGGTTTTTTGTAGATGGAATGGCAAAAAAAACAAAAAAAACAAAACAAAACGGATTATGTATTTTTCATTCACTAAGGTGATTAAAATGATTACAGTGACTATAACAATTGAAAATAATAATAAAACTGTACAATTTAATATCACAACGTGCTAAGACTCTTCCACAACATACGCGTGTTGCTATAATTTGATGGAGCAATTATTTTGGGTGTTGACTCAAGTAGAGCAAGTAGTCGAACTTGAAGCATTATGATGAGAACACGAAGATTAAAATATTCAATGGCTTGGTTTTCGCAGCAAAGTGTAGATATAAGAAAGATGTCGATCACATAAGTATAGGGATACCAAACCCTTTTATCGCTCGCAACAGAACATTATGTGTTTATGATTAAGAATAAAGAAAAAAATACAGTTTCTTTAGGTGGGGTATGGGATGCATATACTCCTCAAAAGTTTGAGGTACATCATACAAAAGGGATAAATTCAATCTTAAAGAAGTATGTAGCAATTGGTAGTGGAGTTGTATATGCTTATTCGTTCTTGTGTAACGCGTACGTAATAGGCCTATCATGTGCACCTTGCAAGCTATTACGGAAAAAAACTATTATATGTTCTGCCTTATATAATAGGCTTACTGGGGGTGAGATTAGCCATATTTACATTTTTGAATGCGTCAAGCTGAGCATGACATTGATGTTCCATGTTCTTTTTTTCCTCTGATCATGATTGATGTTTCCATTTTCCTTTTTCCTCTAATCATGAATTAATTGCATGTTGATGTTTTGGTAGTTTTGTTGTTAATTAATTAATTTCATTCAATATTTTTTTTTTTGGGTATTTTAGAATGCACAACACCACCGCTATTGCCTTCTTTATTGATGGAGTAATTATTTTGGGTGTGGATTCAAGGAGAGCAAGTAGTCGAAGTTTAAGCATTATGATGACACCACGAAGATTAAAATATTCAATGGCTTGGTTCTTGCAGCAAAGTGTAGACATAAGAAGGATGTCGATCACATAAGTATAGGGATACCAAACACCTCTATTGCTCGCAACAGAATATTTTGCGTTTATGATGGACAAGAAAGTAAAAAATATAGCTTCTTTTGGTGGGGATGGGATGCATAGACTCCTCAAATATTTGAGGTACATCATACAAAAAGGATAAATCCAATCTTAAAGAAGTATGTAGCAACTGGTAGTAGAGTTGTATATGCTTATTCGTTCTTGTCTAACGGGTAATTAGTGGGCCTACCATGTGCACCTTGCAAGATATTAGGTAAAAATAGTATTGTATGCATTGCCTTATATTAGGTAAAAATAGTATTGTATGTATCTCCCATCACAAGCCCGCAGTATCCTTTTCATTAAGAAGTGAGTTGACATGTTTGTAGTCATCGGGGCTTACCTTGATGACTACTTCTCCAGGCGCTAACTTCTCACAGACAATGATAGTCTACTTGAATGAAGTGGGTAAGCCGTTTAAAAAGTGCCGTGCAAATGCATTGACATGACCGGACTTCATTTTAGAGAGTGGATATAAGAGAGGAGGAGGGAGTATAAAGAGGAGGAAAGAATATTAAATAGGGTGAGGGAAGGAGGAGGAGGGAGTATATAGAGGATGAGAGAGTATTAAAGAGGGTGAGTGCTGAAAAATGTTGTTGCTCAATTTGTGCAAAATAAATAAAATTTACTAGTTAATTAATTGTGCAGCATTTACTAATGTTTACCATTTATTATTATTATTTTTCTGAAAATTCTTACAATTTATTTAACTATTATATAAATATGCACAACTCTCCATCAATCACACACACACACACACTCTCTCTCTCTCTCTCTCTCTCTCTCTCTCTATATATATATATATATATATCTATCTATCTATATATGTCATTTTTTTATATATAAAAAATAAGGATTATGAAGATATATTTGACAATTTCAGAAATTTTCTATTAAAAATTTGCTTTGTTAGGGTCTTGATCAAGACTGTCTTCAAATAATTTTGATGTATTCTTATTTCAAATAATTTGATGTATTCTTGTTAAGGATAGCAATTGCCGACATGACCCGAATAACGACTCAAACTATGTATAGAAAATTAGGGGGGGTTCAGCCCACATGACTAAAATTATGGGTCAAATTTGAGTCAACACGCCATGACAAGTTTAATAAACAGTGAATTTAAGGTTAACTTACCAACCCACGAAATGACCTACTTGCCAATTTTGGCACATGCTTGTGTCTTTTTTTACTTAATAGGTGATGATTAAGTAGCTAGGTAGAGATCTTTCATGTGCACAAGAGGATAAATAATGTTGGGTATATATATTTTTAACACGCTCCACATTTGAAATATAAAAAAGCACAAGGCATAAATTAATTAATTAATTGGGAATAATGTATGTACAAGTTCCACATATTCTTCGCCTGATTTGTACGTGCGAGAGAGAGAGAGAGAGAGAGAGAGAGAGAGAGAGAATGTGGACTGTACCTCCTTTCATTATTTTATTTTTTTATCTCTTTCTTCTCTTGGTTGTTGTCCCATCCTCTGTTTTAGTTCCTATTTTTGCAGGCCTGATCTTGCTAATAGATAGTCTCCATAATCCTCGTGGTCCCAAGAAAATGTCATAATATGGCCAAGATATCTCTACTCTGATTTCATTTTTGCAAACAAAACAACTACAAAAGGAATGTTTTTTGATGGAAATACAAAAGGGATGTTGATCCTATTAAGCATTGGAAAGGAAAACTTATGAGCCCCTAAATCAATAACAATAGCGTACATGAAAAATAAAGTTCCTATTCAAAAAATGACAAAAAATATTATAGCTTAACTAAATGCTTCTTAACCCTATTATTAACTAACTAAATAACTAAATGCTTCTTGATTCAATCTTTGAATTTGAAAAGAGAGTAAATTATAAATACCTACATTGGGCCCGATTGCAATATTCCTGCATGCTGATATCTAGCTTGGTGGATATGATACTCTCTATATTTGCTAGGTCCGGGTTTTAAATTGAATACTCCTTCACACTATGCGTCCTTAATTTGTTGTAGAGAGGCACAGCCCACCCTCTTCCCTAAATGCAACGGCCCCATGTTCATTAATTGTGCAACTTTTACTAATGTTTACCATTTATTCACTACTACGATTTACTATTTGCGCGACGGAAGTTTGCGCGACGAACATTTTTTCGTCGCGCAAAAAGCACTATTGCGACGAAAAAAAAATACTGTAGCGCAAACAACAGAACACTAGCGCGACAAACAGTTTCGTCGCGCAAACGATCTATGCGCGACCAACATTAATTTCGTCGCGCAAAGGTAGGGGAAAAAACCCGGTTTTTTTTCTTGGCGCCAGAATCTTGCGCGACGACAACAATCGTCGCGCATGATAATATTGCGCGACAATTATAAGAATTCGTCGCGTAAAGATGGACAGAAATTTGTCTCATTTTTTTTGGAGGTAAAAAACTTTGCGCGACGAAAGTTTTCGTCTCAAAAGACAACTTAGCGCGACGGAAACATGTACCGTCGCGTAAGAAAACGAGGGATACTTATTTTTGACGCCAAAATGCAGGGTGGATAAAATTTTTTTGCGCGACGGAATTACCTTCGTCGCGTAAAGTGTAATGCCTTGCGCGACGAATAATAATATTTGCGCGACGAAATTTTGTGCGACGAATAGTATTATTCGTCGCGCAAAAAAGCAGATGTCGACAGGTAATTGCGCGACGAAAATGTTGTTTTGTGCGACGGAAAAGTGGGTTTTCGCGACGGCATTTTGCGCGACGGATTTTTGATGTTCGTCGAGCAAAGTCCTTCTTCTTCATATTAGTATCTGCCATTGCAGAGGCAGAATGCAGAAATTGCATTCTGCCTCTCTCTCACTCTACCTGCCGCTGCTCTGCTGTGAATTCAGTACATTCATTGGGTATGTATTTTTATTCGTTAGTTGAAATATATTAATGTAAATTCGTAGTAACGCTATTAATTTTGTTATCGTTAGGGATATTTGTGATTAGTGATTGGTGGAGAACGATTGAGAAGGTATGTTATTGTAAAAGTTTGTTTGTTATGTTTGTAATTTTTTTGTGAAGTTATATGTGTATAAT
The DNA here is from genome assembly GCF_000346465.2 of Prunus persica. Lineage (NCBI taxonomy): Eukaryota > Viridiplantae > Streptophyta > Magnoliopsida > Rosales > Rosaceae > Prunus > Prunus persica. The sequence continues at coordinate 3,609,690 of NC_034015.1, forward strand.
GTTGTGAAATTGTGCGTGACATAGCACAATGTGTTGTGATGTACGAAGTTAATTGAAATTAACTTCGTACTTTTATTTTTATGTTTAGTACACGTAGTTTCCCGTTCGAGATTAGTTGGATTTCGTGCATGGATGCGTAATGCATGACTGCGGTCCAATTAATTCTTGAATTGTCCCATTATTTGGACAGTTTGGTAATGCATAGTGTTGTCACATAATCTTCGGCTACAGGATTAGGTTTCGATTGTGGAGATTTCGGTGTCATCTCGGTACGTTCTTCGGGTGGTACGTAGGTATTTATACCTATGCCCACTTCAAGAACTGTGTCGAGATGCTGCCGAAATTAATCCACGTCGAAATCTAATCTCATGTAGCCGTAGGTTACGTGACAGGACTATGCATTCCTGAATGGGATAGGGCCCTTACCGGAGGCATAAGGTGACATTATAACTTCGTATGAAGTTGTTGTGATTGTTGTATCGTGATTGTGGTTTCAGGAATTATGAGCAGAAGGTGGATACAGAACCCGAATAGATGCGCAGACGAATACTTGGATGGAATCGAGGATTTTATTGAGTTTGCACGTAGACACAACCCGGGTGCAACTAGAATCCGTTGTCCTTGTAGGAGGTGTAACAACACGTTGTGGGAGACAATTGAAAATGTTGGATTTCATTTAGTAAGGAATGGAATGATTGAAACATATAGCATTTGGAACCTTCACGGCGAACAAGTAGACCATGCTTCGTCTTCAAATGCCCCAAGAGTGGACAATGTTGAACCTATTGTGGATCCTAATGATCAAGTCATGGGTATTATACAGGATGCTTTTCCATTCACATCGACCAACATCAATCAGGAAGGGGAAGATGACGTGCCTACACCAATAGACAGTGCGGAGTTTGAACAGTATGAAAAACTGTTAAAAAATGCCAACCAAGAGTTATACCCGGGGTGCGAGAGCTTTTCCGTTCTCACTGCCATTGTGGAGCTAATGCACGGAAAAATAAAGTATCGTATGTCGAACTTGTGTTTCGATTACTTTTTGGGAGTTTTCAAAAGAATGCTTCTGACGGACAATTGTTTGCCAAAAGACCATAAACATGCACAGAAGGTGTTGCATGGTCTTGGATTGGGTTATGAAAAAATTCACGCTTGCAAAAACAATTGCATGTTATTCTACAAAAAGCATGAAACGTTGGATACATGCCCTATATGCAATGAGTCGAGGTTCAAAATGACATCCCAGAATAGAACGACTAAGATACCATAAAAAGTCATGCGTTATCTGCCCCTTAAACCTAGGTTGCAGCGATTGTATATGTCGACGCATACTGCCACAGACATGAGATGGCATAAGGAAAAACGGGTAGACGATGATGTGATGCGGCATCCTGCAGATGGGGAGGCATGGAAAGAGTTCGATCGAACATTCCCCGAGTTTGCTGCTGATCCCCGAAATGTAAGATTGGGACTTGCCACTGACGGATTCAATCCGTATGGGGTTCTAAACCAACACCACAGCACTTGGCCGATTTTCGCATTCCCATATAATTTGCCGCCTTGGAAATGCATGAAAAAAGAATACATGATGATGACTGTTTTGATAATTGAGGATCCTGGCAGGTCAATTGATGTGTACTTAAGGCCTCTGGTTGATGAGCTGAAAGATTTATGGACAAACGGTGTTCGCACGTACGATAAATCAACTGGGAGGATGTTCACTTTGCGAGCAGCAGTTATGTGGACTGTGAATGATTTTCCAGCATATGCAATGGTTTCTGGGTGGAGCACAAAGGGTTATATGGCATGTCCTGTATGCAAGGAAGATGTAACTTCTGGTTGGCACGCGGGAAAAGTTTGTTACCTTGGTCATCGGAGATGGTTGCCATGGGACCACGAGTGGCGATAAAAAGATAAAGAGTTCGACGGGAACACAGAGCGTCGCCTCAGACCTAGAGAATGGTCCGGTGATGAGATCTTGGAACAGCTGAACCGTTTGGATTTTGCCCCGTTCGGGAAAACAGTTAGTCGGACCAGACCTTCTACACATTTGAACTGGACGTACAAGCCTATGTTTTTTGAGCTCCCATATTGGTCGAAACTGAAATTGAGGCACAATCTAGATGTGATGCATGTTGAGAAAAATGTATTCGACACATTGGTGGGCATGATTCTAGATATCGAGGGGAAGATGAAGGACACGATCAAAGCTCGTCTTGATTTGGAAAGAATGGGCATACGAAGGGGTTTATGGATGAATAGGGACAGTGATAAAGCTAGAAGGGATCTTGCATTCTTTTCTATGAAACCGAATGACAAAAAAGAGTTTCTAAAGTTTGTATCGTCTGTCAAATTTCCCGATGGGTATGCTTCTAATATCGCACGTTGCGTGAATGTCGATGGGGGTAAATTTACTGCACTTAAGAGCCATGACCGCCATGTGTTCATGCAACGCCTACTTCCTGTGGGTATTCGACACCTACTGCCGGAAGATGTGGTGAAGCCAATCATATTGTTATCCAGATTTTTTTCCCAACTGACGGCAAAAACATTGCAGAGGACAGACATGTTTCAGTTGCGCCATGACATTGTCCAAGTCCTATGCAAGTTTGAGATGATATTTCCTCCAGCTTTCTTTACAAGTATGATGCACGTGATGGTTCACTTGCCAGAAGAGGCATTGCTTGCTGGTCCTGTCAACTATCGCTGGATGTATCCAATAGAAAGGTATATAATCTTTATCATTTGTGTATGCATCATTATCGACACTTTGCTAATTTGTATCATATCGTTTTATTTTGGCAGGCTTCTCGGAGAGCTGAAAAACAGTGTACGCAACAGGGCAAAGCCCGAAGGATCAATTATAGAGGCTTGGGTTCAATATGAGTCGCTTACTTTCTGTGGAATGTATTTAAAAGATGTGGAGACGGTTTTCAATCGTCCTCAACGCAATAATGACGGAGGTATGAGAAATGAAAACTTTCTGTTTTTGCCCAAAGCGCACGACCATTTGGAGATCCTGAATGAGGAGAGTCGTTTTCTAGAAATGACATGGAGTAGCGCATTGGTTCGTACTGAACAATTGTGATGAGATAATGGCCTACTTAGATGAGCATGAACAGATGATGAAGCGAGAACATCCATCACATTTGGTTGCCCGGAAACACCGTGAATTATTTCCACAATGGTTTTTGGATTCTGTAAGTTATAGCTGTTTTGTAATTGACAAATATAAATTGTAGTATTTAATTTTGTCAGACTAACATATAAATGGTTTTGTATATTCTTAGGTGAATAAATTGAAATCATCGAATTCCCCCACTTACAGTGATGAGTTATATAAGTTGGCGTTCGGCCCAATTTGCGCTGAATTGTTCTCGGGTTGTAATGTTAACGGCGTCAAATTTTTGGGGGCCGCACGAGATGACAAGTTGTGTACGCAAAACAGCGGTGTCCATGTCCCAGGTGGAGGCGAAAGTACGAACATTGATTTCTATGGCAAACTGACAACTGTCGTGCAATTGCTTTACAAAGATCAATACCAAGTCATCATGTTTAAGTGTCGATGGTTCGATACCAACCCAAATAGGGCGGGAAATGTTAAAATCGACCATGGAGTACTGTCTGTGAACATTAACAGAACTTGGTATGATGACGACCCGTACATTTTGGCAAACATGGCGTCCCAAATTGTGTATCTAGATGACCCTAAAGCCGGGAACGGGTGGAAAGTTGTGCAGAAGATGGATCATAGGAACATGTATGATATACCAGAACTAGACCCAAGTGACAACGACGTCGACAATGTGGCTGACCAACGTTTAGAATCTTCAATGGAAAATGATGCGGAAACACTTCGAGATACAAATGTTATACAAGAACCGTTTCAGATAGAAGGAGTGTCTTCAGTAGAAATACCGATTCAGTCAATTACAATTGACCTCGGTGATCTTCCCCGATACGATGTTGCAGTGGGCCCTAGCAACGCCGATGATGCAATTATAGAGGAGGAGGAGGAAGAAGATTGGGAGACCGAGAGTGACGAAAGTTATTATAGTTCAGATGATGAATAATGAATTTATTTGTAAATTTATTATGTTATTGTATTCATTTTGTGTAATACAAATCTTTGAATATATGTAGTTGTTATATCAAATCCTTATATATGTCAACATATGTAACATTGTTAAAACATACAACAAAATCAAAAATGAAAAAAATATTTAGTTAAACAAGATCGGTAAAACAAATAATATATCCTTCTTTATACAAAGTTAAAAAATGAAGAACACAAAACCTTTCCAAAAAATACAAAGCATACACAATTTTAACTAAATGAGAATTTATGGCGCCAAATTCTTGCGCGACGAATGATGCTCGTCGCGCAAACTATGCGCGACGCACATGTATTCGTCGCGTAATTTTTGCGCGACGACTATACCTCGTCGCGCATAGTTTCCGCGACGCATACACATGCGTCGCTTATGGTCTTTTTGCGCGACGATAAGGTCCCTTCGTCGCGCAAATATATATTAGGGTAACTTTATAGTATAATATATACACACATATATATTTCAAATTGGCGATCGAATTGGTTCATTGTATTCATATGGAGTGTAGGACTGTAGCTGCAAAAAATCATCAACATCGGAGTTAAAATAACCGTTCAATCATCACTTTTTATTTAGAACCGTCGAAAAGTTTTACCCCGTTACTTAATCTCTGAATGTTTTTTTTGTCCGATTTTTGCTGTCTATGATCTCGAAGTATAGAAAAACAAGTTTGACGGCTGGATGACTGAAACTAGTTTCGTAGACTGCGTGTGCTATCAAAATCATATATTCACCAAAAACCCTAAAATTTGTTCATACATTTGTGAAAAATGTAACTTAACGTTTATGTGGTATCCCCTAATGTAAAAATCTGAAATTGAAGATCAAATCCAGTCATTGTATTCATATAGTCAACAAATGTTGCTGTAAAAAATGATCAAAATCGGAGTTAAAATAACCGTTAAATCATTACTTTTCATTTATAACCGTCGAAATATTTTGTCCCGTTCCTTGATATCTGAATGTTTGGTCTTTTTGATTTTTGGCGTATACGATCTCCAAGTATCAAAAAATAAGTTTGCCGGTTGGATCATTGAAACTATTTTAGGGTTTAGGGTTTAGGGTTTAGGGTTTACATATTAGGCTAAGGGTCTAGGTTTTGCGCGACGCATAACTTTAACCGTCACGCAAAGTGAAAGTGAAAAAGATTGCGCGACGGATATTTGTTGTATTCGTCGCGCAATCTGGGTCACAGTTTTCAACCCTCCATCCCCTTTAACACTTAGTGAAAATTTCAATCAAAATCTTGAACTCGCGCGACGAATCAAACATCGGCGTCGCGCAAAGTGAAAGTGAAAAAGATTGCGCGACGGATATTTGTTGTATTCGTCTCGCAATCTGGGCGACAGTTTTCAACCCTCCATCCCCTTTGAACACTTAGTGAAAATTTCAATCAAAATCTTGAACTCGCGCGACAAATCAAACATCCGCGTCACGCAAAGTGAAAGTGAAAAAGATTGCGCGACGGATATTTGTTGTATTCGTCGTGCAATCTGGGCGACAGTTTTCACACCTCCATGCCCTTTGAACACTTAGTGAAAATTTCAACCGAATCAAAATCATGAACTTGCGCGACGAATAACATGTCTTCGTCGCGCAAAAGCAAAATCCTTTTTCAGCCTCCCGCTAAACCCTAAACCCCAAAATTTTGGCGGAACGAGAGCATTTTGCGCGACGAATGAATTATTGTCCGTCGCGCAAGGTCCCCATCGCGCGAGCACAATCCCTTTTCAGCCTCCCGCTAAACCCTAAACCCCAAAATTTTGGCGGAACGATAGAATTTTACGCGACGAATGTATTATTGTCCGTCGCGCAAGGTCCCCTCGCGCGACGTTTACTGTATTCGTCGCGCAAAAACACAAACCCTTCAGTTTCAGCCTCCCGCTAAACCCTAAATCCCCAAATTTTGGGGGAACGACAGCGTTTTACGCGACAGATATATTCTTTTGCGTCGCGCAAAGTGCGCAGACCCTAATCCCCATTCAAAATTTGGCGTTCTGGGAGACCTTGCGCGACGGATATTTCGTCGCGCAAGATTCATTAAAATCATTTTGCGCGACGCATGTCATTCTTCGTCGCGCAAAGTCGAATAAATTTGCAGAAACCGCTCGATGCCTTCTTCTTCCCCATTTCTGGTTTTTCCTCCATTCTCCCTCTCTCTCCGCCGTCACCTCAGCCACCGCCGCTCCTTCCGTAGCCTCCCCTGCCGTCGCCGTCGAGCCTGCCGTCGCACATAGTCGGTTTTTGCCCGATTCTTCGCCGACCGATTTCTCTTTCCTCCGGCCACCATTTCCGACGCCTGAGGTATGCTTTCTCGACTATTTTTTGTGCTCTAGCTGATGGTTGGTTAGGATTTCTTGAATTTTCGCTATAGGAAATAGGAAATAAAACCCTAGGTTTTGTCCTGTTTGGGAATTTCAAATCCGGCCACTTCCGGCCATTTTTCGGGGTAGGTCCGAGAACAAAAGTGGCTCCAATTAATGTTTTCAACCTAGGGTAGGAACCTTGGCCCTTAGTTTTTAGAATTTTCCGGCGAATGTTATCGCTTTGGACACCCACGCGCTGCCGGCGCGTGTGATGGCGCGTGGGATGCTGTGGCAGTGGGGCATTGGGTCCCAGAGCAATCCCCTGTTTGTCACGAGCACGTAGGTTTGCTCGGATTTGAATTTGGTTACCGTTTGAGTCTTGATCGGATTTCGCCTATTGTGCGATTTCCAGGTTTGATATGTTCGGACCGTTGGATCGAACTCAAACTCACGTAGTTGTACCTTTGTGTTTCTAGGATCGTTTAGGATTCGACCGATCGTTGATCGGAGTCCCGGATACTTCGAAATTCCAAACCCTAGGTCATGCTATGCTTTTAATTAATTAGTTTAAATTCTTAATGAAATTATATGTGCAGATGTCAGATTTGATTAGACGTGGTAGGTCGATGATGACTGCACCGAGTTCGGATCTCCCGGCTCAGTCGGCATCTGCTGCCACTGCTCCAGCTTTGATGGAGCACGTGCTGGTTGGTCCCGGGGCGTCCCAGGCGCCTGCGTCATCTACGTCATCCGTCGCGCAGCCAGCTAGTGCTAGGCGGTGGCACCGGCCCGCCGACACCACCGACACGACATCTACCGACGGTACTGGTGCCTCGGGATCACAGCCAGGTATAACTACCATTTTGTATTGTGAATTTTATATTGAAATTTGACAATGTTGTTTATTTAACATTAATATCTTTTTTCTTTGCAGCGAAGAAGAACACCCGAGGGCCGTGTCGTCAGCTGAAGACGGCGAAGGTCACCCGGGTGACCAACAGTCGTATCAGCATCGGATACGACGAGCGCCATCGGGCTGCACCGACGGCGGAGTTGCATAGCTCCTTGGCCCACGACATTGGCCACGTCGTGCGGACCCATTGCCTGATGCAATGGAAGTCTTGGAGGGTCATGCCTGACGAGATCAAGGTGGAGGTTCGCGGCCAGTTGTCACTATGTACCTTACATTTTCATTAATTTTCTTTAAAATTGTGTATATTTCTATTACTTAACGTATCTAATTAATTGATTGCAGACGAACTATAACTTGGAGGATCTCGACGAAGAGTCGTTGGCGTACGTCAACAGACTCTTCGCTGAGAGGTACAAGCAGTGGAAGAGCGACTTGCACCATCATTTTTAGGCCTTTGATGATCCGCAAGTCGCTCTTCAGGAGGGTTGCCCGAAGGAGCTTGAGGGGCGGGAGGATAGTTGGGAGTGGCTCTGCGCTCATTTTCAAGCGCCCGAATATGTAGTATTTTTTTAATAATATTTTTTTTAATTATTACTTATTTCTTATTAAAGTTTATTTCATTTTTTTATTTCATTATTATTTAATTTGTTATATTTTAACTAATACGTTTCATTTTTTGTATAACAGAATAAAGCCCAAGTGAATAAGGGTAATAGGAAGAAGAAGACTCTTCTCCACCATTCCGGCTCCAGGCCCTTTTCGTATAGGATGGATGCACGGCGACGGGTAACAATCACATAATTTATATTTCATTTTTAATGTCATTTTTAATAATTTATTTTTTTCATACTAATATTTTTCTTCTCTTGTTCAATTTAGGAGGGGTCCAAGTTCCCAGAGATCGACGTCTTTGGTGACGTTTATGTTCGACCCGGGAATGAGTTGGCCGAGTCCCTTCATGTAAGTATTATTTAATTTTAATTCTTATGTTACGCATTCAATTTATATGCATGTTTTAATTTATATTTGATGTTATGTTCAACAGACGACGATGGTGGAGAGGAGCCAGTTGGTTCTTCAGGAGTCCGCCTCCAGCTTCCTCCCGAGACTCCGATCGAGTCTGTGGCTCCTCCACAGGATGCTGGATTTCAGATCTTGACGGAGACGTTGGATCAGACTCTCGGGAGGAGGCCGGGGACATATTGTCGAGGGATGGGGAATGCCCGGCGGAGGGAACCTAGACCTCGTTCATCGGCGCAGTCAAACAGTCAGGTGACTGCTTTGACAGCACAGGTGGCCGAGCTTCAGGGTCAGATGTTGGTGATTCCACAGTCCCTCTCACAGAGCGGCTTTCCGATCCCGCAGTTTCGTGCGTCGACCTCCCAGCCCGTCCACCCCGAGCATGCCCACCAGACCACTGCCCCGATGGACGCCCAGACCTCCGAGCCGCATACTGGCGACGACCCGGTTGATTTTGCTTCTTTATTTGATTAGTGTATTTATTTTCATCATAAACATTTATTTTATTTGTAATACATTTATTTTATTTTATAACAAAATTTTGTTCTAATTTATTTTTATTGCAATTTCATTGTTTAATCAATAAACAAACCAATTTTATTTTTAAAAAAATAAAAAAAAAACAAAAAAAATTGTATTATTATTTTTGCGCGACGGAAGAAATTTCGTCGCGCAAACTAACAATAAAAAATAAACTTTTTTTTACTTTAATTCTTGCGCGACGAATACGTACGTCTCGCAAACATCCTTTGCGCGACGAAAATCTCTGTCGTCGCGCAACATCTTTAGCGCGACGACAAAGATTTTCGTCGCGCAAATATATGAGCGACGAAAACTTTCTCATCGCGCGAATAGTTCTGCGACTAATATATACGTCTCTCGAAACTAGTTTTGCGCGACGAATTAGATTTTGTCGCGCTACTCATTTCGTCGCGCAAATATACGTGCGCCGAATACTTTATCGTCGCGCAAATATTTATGCGACGAACAGTTGTTTCGTCTCCACACCGTTGGTGCAACGATGGTTTACCCGTCGCACAATTATGCGCGACGAAGTGTTGTACCTCGTCGCGCAAAGGCTTTGTTCACGATCTTCGCACGACGGAATGTGCGCGACGAATTTTTTGTTGCGCTGAATTTAGGGCGACTAAATGAAACTTTGAGCAACGTTTTGGTATTCGTCGCGCAAAGCGTAAAATGTAGTAGTGATTATTATTACTTTTCTTAAGATACTTACAATTTATTTAACTATTATATGAATATGCACAACTCTTCATCAATCACACACAGACGCTCTCTCTCTCTCTCTCTCTCTCTCTCCACATATATATATATGTCATTTTTTATTATTAAAAAATAAAGATTATGAAGATATATTTAAAATTTTCAGAAATTTTCGATTAAAAATTTGCTTTGTTAGGGTCTTGATCAAGATTGTCTTCAAATAATCTTGATGTGTGCTTGTTATTGGTGGCAATTTCTGACATGACCCAAATAATGTAACATTCATTGTCACATCTCAGGACTGGCTCCGCCGTAGCACGATATTGCATAGGATAAACTGGATATGCTAGCAATAGGATAAACTGGATATGCATCATTAAAACGTGAATAATTTTTTGGAAATGAGCTCATTTAGTTAGGGTTCAATTTATATTACATTGTTTGGCCATATTTGTTTTTTATTTGCAATATTAAAGAAATGACCGAGTATACCTTGCTACTCCTATCTCAAGCAACTTGAGATGCTCTCATATAATAGGCAGCTTCCCTCATTATTTGAAATGTGAATTCAATTTTTTTATAATATTTTGTGTGTTTATGAAATGGACTGGTTAAAGGGATATGGATAAATCTTGGATGCATGAAGATAGAAGAAGCAAAGAGTATGAAGAATTTCTAAGGATAGCATTAGCAAATGCTATTGATCATAGGCGCATTCATTGTCCATGCCAGAGATGTGGGAATACAAGAAAGTTTACTATTAGAGTAATAAGGAAGCATTTGTATTTCAATGGGGTTGACCAAACCTATAAGGATTGGATAAGGCATGGGCAGCCTATTGAATCAAATGGAAGTAAAAGTGTAAATCAAGAACCATATCTTGAACGTGACGTAGTGGATGAGACAATTGATATGTTCGAAGGTGCAAATGAACACTTTACTGAAAACCCGGATGAATTTAGGAAGTTTGTGGAAGAAGCAGAAAAACCTCTTTATCCTTGGTGTCATAAGCACACCAAGTTGTCGGGATTGGTTAAGTTGTACAACCTTAAAGCAAGGCATGGCATGACCGACAATTGTTTCTTTGATATGTTTATTGAAGTTGGAGATTTGCTTCCAATTGGTCAAGAGCTACCCTCATGTATGTATGAGGTAAAGAAGACATTGAATGCCTTGGGATTGAAGTATGAGAAAATACATGCATGCTACAATTATTGCATTTTATATAGGAATAAATATCATGATTTGACAACCCACCCTAAATGTGACTCTCACAATGGAAGGTGACAAAGAAGAATGTGGAGAAGAAAGGGGTCCCGTCGAAGGTTTTATGGCACTTTCCTCCTATCCCAAGGTTCAAAAGAATGTTTAAGTCATTTGAAACTTCTAAAAGTTTAACTTGGTATGATGAAAGTCGAATAAAAGATGGTCGATTGCGTCATCCAGCTGATTCACCATCATGGAAGATGGTTGATCATATGTGGCCAGATTTTGCAAGTGAGCCTAGAAACCTTAGGTTAGCCATTTCATCGAATGGGATAAACCCACACAGTTCTCTTAGTAGTAGATATAGTTGTTGGCCAGTAATTTTGGTCACATATAACCTTCCTCTGGAGCTGTGCATGAAGAGGAAGTTTATGATTTTAACGTTATTGATTTCTAGCCCTAGACAACCTCTCAATGATATAGATGTGTACTTGGAACCATTGGTTGAGGATTTAAGAATATTGTGGGATGGAGTGGAGGGAGTCTATGATGTTTTCCGACAACAGTCATTCACCTTAAGAGCTATACTTTTGTGGACAATAAATGATTTTTCAGCTTATGGTAATCTGTCCGGGTGCACTATGAAAGGATATTATGCATGTCCAATTTGCGATGAGAAGACATGTGGAAAGGTTGGAACATGGAAATAAAATGGCATTCACTGGACACCGAAGATTCTTATCTCACTACTACAAAAAAGCAAAAAGACGACGGTAAATCACCGTCGTGTATTCGTTTTTTCAATAGTCGTGGAATCCACCGTCATCTTTTCCCTCATAAACCACGACGCTAAATCACCGTCGTTGTTACAATATACAACGTCATCAACAAATAAAAAACGACATCTTTGTACTGCAAAAAGATCTAAAAAAGCAGTCGAGGATGAGAATAGACGACCAACTCTCTAAAAAAACCGTCGTTAAAAAGGAAAAATATGACACATATTAACAGAACAAGGCCGCAATATAGACATACAACGACGAAAATTAAAATAAGACGTCGTTAAATATCATTTTCACGACAATAAAAAATATGACGTCTTTAAATACATTAGAAGACGACGTTATTGATACCTACTACGTCGCCTATATAAAATAAATTTTCCACTTCGATTTTTCTATAAAAGATGACGTGGAAATAGTTGTCAGTGTCATTATTTACGACGTATGTATTTATAGAGTAGACGTTGAATAATGAAACAACGTCGGTTACAAATATATGAGAGTCGTATTACAAAATTTATACGTCCTATTTTCAGAAACAAACAACGATGATAAATATTAGACGTTGTTAAATAAAACAACGTCGAAAATAAATAAAAACAGACGTGTTTAGTCTGCTAAAGTTCTAAAAAATAGTCGAGGATGAGAATAGACGACCAACTCAAACAAATCACCGTCGTTAAAAAGGAAAAATATGACACATATTAAAAGAACAAGGCCGCAAGATAAACATACAACGACGACAACTAAAACACTACGCCGTTAAATATAATTTTCACGACAAGAAAAAATATGACGTCCTTAAATACATGAGAAGACGACGTTATTGAAATCTACTACGTCTCTTATTTACAAACAACCGTCGTGAAATAAATTTTCCACTTCGATTTTTCTAAAAAAGATGACGTGGAAATAGTTGTCAGTGTCATTATTTACGACGTATGTATTTATATAGTTGACGTTGAATGCGAAACAACGTCGGTGGCATTTATATTGTCGACGTTGTATTTATATGTATTCATTACTCACGACGCACTTATTAATATAGACGACGTTAAACTTCTAAACAACGTCGGTTCCAAATAAATGAGAGCCGTATTACAGAACATATAGACGGCATTGATTATGATGAGAGCCGTATTACAAATAACGTCGTTTAATTGATATTAGACGGCGGTTATAATGAATTACCGTCGGAATTCATTTCGTTCCTCTTCGTTTATAAAAGAACTTGCGACGTGGAAAATGTATGATGACGTCGTATTTTTTAACGTTCAGATTATATATCTCATTTTTTAGACGTCGATATTATGGGATTGGAGTCGTGTTATTTTGAATTACATGGCGGTTCTTAATCCTTCCTCGACGTGATATCCTGAATAATTGCTTCACAATAGCGTCGTGGTTCTTCATTGTTACGTTGCTTTAAGACGATAAATATTAGATATTGTTAAATATAACAACGTCGAAAATAAATAAAAACAGACGTGTTTAGTCTGCTAAAGTTCTAAAAAATAGTCGAGGATGAGAATAGACGACCAACTCAAACAAATCACCGTCGTTAAAAAGGAAAAATATGACACATATTAAAAGAACAAGGCCGCAAGATAGACATACAACGACGACAACTAAAACCCTACGCCGTTAAATATAATTTTCACGACAAGAAAAAATATGACGTCTTTAAATACATGAGAAGACGACGTTATTGAAATCTACTACGTCTCTTATTTACAAACAACCGTCGTGAAATAAATTTGAATATTAAGTTTAGCCAGCAGATCAAGAAATTCATCTGCCTTGGGGACACAGAATCATCTATCATTAAATGAGGGCATGATACAAAGTGTGAATTGGCTTCAGAATACAAAGGGATCTTGTTAGTTTGATAGGGCTGATAATCTCACGAGCACATTCTGTACGGAAAAAAAGGAGAAACTAAAAAAACCACAAAAGGACTGATACATCTTGCAATTACAGGAAGGAATCTGATTTGTCCAATTGGTTAACTGACTTAAAGATCAATTGATAAGGACATTTCACCAGATTTTCAATATCTTTTCACCACCCTTGTTTTTTCTTGGGGGTGGAAACTTGTCCATGATTTCAACAGAATCATCACTCGAATCGTTACTAGAATCATCACTCGAATCCCCATCTTCATTATCAGTTTCTTCCTTCGTAGGTACTATTTGCTCCCCATCATTGGTGCACTTTGCACCTTCTCTAGAGCGAAAAATGACAAGATCAAATAAAGGTGTACTT
>NC_034015.1:3947295-3980709 GCF_000346465.2 Prunus persica
TATTTTAAAAACACCTTTGTCAATTTTCAGACGACGCTAGAACAACTGACGAAACGTCGTGGTCTACCGTCGTCTTATTTAGTTGATGTAGTTGTCTTCAAAGTTGGGAAACTTTCTCTCTTTGTCTGTATATTTTATCCAAACTTGGAAAGAAGTAAAATGATTTTGGCCAGAAAAAAGGTAAAAAGATTTTTCAAACAAAAAACGTATGAGCATGCAAAACAGTAACCAAAATAGTGAAAATGAAAGCTTACCTTTTGCGTGCAATGAAAGCAAGAGGAAGATGATCGATGTTTAAGTTCAGAGACGACGAAGAAGACGAGAGGAAGACGATGAGAAACTCTGACAATGCTCTGACAAGGAAAAAAGACGAAAAGGTTTCTCTGGGAGATTGAAATTTTTAATCGGGTTTGGAAACAGTGCATGTGTAAGTCGAAAAGTTGCTTACATATAAAACCATTTCAAAAAAATAATACGGCGGTTACATTTAACTACGTCGTTTTTAACTAAAACGACGCAATATTTTTCATTCGACGTGGAATCATTTCATTTAACGTCGTTAGGTTTAATATAACCGACGTGGATTTTAATTTTTAAATTATGAATAGAATTTTTTTTCCCGTGACCTTTCAGTTTATTTTTCAATTACAGTGCGTTATAAATAGAGTTTTTTTTCCGGAGGAAATTTAAAACGAAGGAAATTAATATTCTGCAATATGTAAAGTTTCTTTTTTGGATGACAGATTTAAATAAAATAAGAATATAAAAACAACAAATGTGTAAGTCAAGTAGACGAAAAGTTGCTTACATATAAAACCATTTCAAAAAAATAATATGGCGGTTACATATAACTACGACGTATAAATTACAAAATACGACGGTACATTTAACTTCGGACGTGGTAAATAAATACGACAGTAGTTTGTAGGTACCGTCGTAGTAAACTCAAAAATTAAAGTACATAAGTAATAACTCGCGTCATGGTATATTATTTAACACGTCGTTTTTATTAATTTACCGACGTGGATTTCTGTAATATACGTCGATCATACCGACGTTGATTTTACAATTTAAACGGCGGTTTTTTTGTAAGGACCGCCGTTGGTTTTAAAAATTTATTCTATAAATTTGTCGCTTTCATTCATTTTCGGTTTACATTTAAGGTTCCAAGTTCTTCCTCTCTCAGTCTCTCATGTCTCAAAGATAATAATTTGGATGTTTTCTCAAAGAGAAATTGAGCTTACTCGCATCAAATATATGTCCACAAGAAGAAGCTTGTCAACTAGCCTTCTCACTTCCTTGATCAAGCCTGATAGGACACTTAGTGCTTCTGAATACTCCTTGCTTTCCATCAAAAGAGATGCAAGCCTGGCCTCCACTCGCTGTCGAAGGAAAGTTCGTTTCTCAGGGAAATCTGAAGATCAGATGTGCCTGATCCTCTGCTTGATTTTCTTGCCTAAGAAGATCCGTCGGATTTATTGTGATAGCCTCTTCCTTTATCCGTAGAGCTTCAGAAGAAGAAGATGGGTTTCAAGAATGCGATAAAGAATAGAAATGGCTTCAGATGGCCTCTAAAGCATGAGCAATTGAATCAGTAGTTTCTGGGAGATATGATGAAGACATTGTCAATGCTTTGAACTACACAAGTCCTGCAGAAAGATATGTTAAAGAAACTGAAACAACGGCGGTTTTCTGTTCTACCGTCGTCTTTTCTCGTCGTCTATATTAAGTTACGATGGCGGTAGATTTATAATTACCGACGTAGATTATTTTGTTAAACGTCGTTAAGTGTACTACAACCGACGTGGATTTTAATTTTAAATTATAAATGGAGTTTTTTTTCCCGTATTCTTTCAGTTTTAGTTTTCAATTCCAAAGCGTGATAAATAGATTTTTCTTTCCCGAGGAAATTTAAAATGAGGGAAATTAATGTTCTAGAATTTGTAAACTAACACGACGCAATATTTGCAAATCTGTGTCATCTGTTAAGATTATGATGTGGAACAGAGTTCCATCTGGTAAGATTTCGTAACCCTTGGGATCTCAGCAAAACTGATTATGTCGGCGGTGTTCTATATAAACCGTCGTGGTTATTTCAATTCTTGTCATTAAGTAGATCTACCGACGTAGGATAAGAAAATCAAAGAAAAAAATTGTTAACAAAAATTCTTATTAAGACGACCGTTAAAATTAAAGGTACGACGTATAAAATGAATAAATACGACGATAAATTTTATTGTACGATTTAAAGATAACGTAGTAGAACTATACGAGAATGACGTCGATATATTTATATTTTCCGTCGTTGTAAATTAATTTAATACGGCGATATTTTGTATTTTAAAGCCGTGGATTTGTTTGTAATTATACGGCGTCTTATACGAAAACCTCGTCGTGTTATTTTATGAGTAAAAACGGCAGTTTTTATTGAAATCGTCGTCTTTACTTTCTACGTCGGTCGATTCATAACTTCTGCCGTTCTTTGTTGGCATTGATTTTACACTGCGGAAATCTGTTTCAAATAGACGTCGGTTGTTTAATTATGTACGTCGTTGTTTTTGAACAGCCATTTGAAACTCCATTTTTTAGTTGTCTAAGGTTGTATTACACGACGGTGTTTTTAGAACCGTCGTCTTTTTATAAACCACGACGGTTTTCACTGAGACCGTCGTTGTTTTCTGGTCGTCTTTTTCACTTTTTGTAGTAGTGTGCTTTGTTATTGTGTATGTTTCAACGGCCTGAAATTATTTGTATAATGTTGGTGTGCAGGGAAATATGGTTTCTAAAGTCAAGTTGATGATTGATGAGGATGAAAAGTTCCAGGGAAAGGCGTTGTCCCTTTTCCATACAAAGACCGCTATCAGTACAATTAAGGAGAAATTCAGTCCGCAACAATTACAAAGGTTCGAGGACACTTGTTTTGGTCATCTATTATTTTAAGGATTTTTATTATTATTTTTAATGACACATCAGTACAATAGTGGGTCCCGCACTTGCTACATCATCAATTTAACAGAAGATTACATGGCCAAATTAACGGAATGTGTAAATTGATCGAATTCTAAAACATTGGGGTGTAAATTGATGAAATTGAAACCTCGAGGCCCAGATTGAGAATGACCCCAAATCTTGAGGGAGTCTTTTGTCGTTAGCCCTTTAAAATATTAAAATTGTAGGTGTTTACAAAATATTCTAATTGATATATTTTATATATGTAACAATAATTCTAATATTTCTTGGGGATTTTTACGCAATGAACAAACATGATTTCCATTATGCAGCACATGACTATGAATATATCAGCAGACTTAGTCATTGTTTACATGGAACACATTTATTCCTTTCAATTGTATTTCTGGTTAGTTATATATATTTTTTATTTTTTGGCTTGTGTGTTGATATTTATTAATTTCCTTTTTCCCGCAAGGAATTAATTATATGTGAATAGGCCTAAGTGTAAACTTAATATTACTTTCTCGTTATTTCTTTTGGATTTGGATTTGTAGAGTTTGCCTTATTTGAACATAAGATTGCAATTATCCCCATAAATTCAAGACATACTTGTTCTCTTCAATTCACACTTTGTTTTTGGAGAGAGAGAGAGATGAATACCTGGAGAAGAGTGAAGAAAATAACTTTGGAGAAGATAGTATAGAAGAACTCTAGGGAGAAGAAGATGAAAATAGCGTCGTCGAATTTTTGACGGGAACGTGCGTGTTCTTTTTCCGTAGTTGTATAATTAAGCATGTATTATCTAAACCAGGGTGTGTGAGTTGTATTAGTTAGTCAAGTAAGGAGAGTATTAAAAGCCTAACCCGTATAAAATAGTCAGGTAATTAAATAATACAAGTTGACCCCAAACACCTGACATGTACTATTTACTTCTATCCAAAGTCTAAAACGGTGTACCAAACGAGCCATATAACTTAGTTGACTATTTATCCTGAACGATACCAAACGCCTTATAATATTATAGATAAACAGTCAGTACTTTTCGAAATAGATTATAATACTATTTGAAAAAAATTAGTATATAGTCTGATGTACCAAAGAGTTAACAGTCATTGTTTACATGAAACACATTTATTTCTTTCAATTGTATTTCTGGTTAGTTATATATATATTTTTATTTTTTGGCTTGTGTGTTGATATTTATTAATTTCCTTTTCCCACAAGGAATTAATTATATGTGTGTTAATATTACTTTCTCCTTATTGCTATGGGATTTGTAGAGTTTCCCTTATTTTAGCATAAGATTGCAAATATCCCTATAAATTAAAGATATACTTGTTCTCTTCAATTCATACTTTGCTTTCTGCACATTCATGATGAAGGACACACTGAACATGGAGAGTTCAACAAAAAGAGAAACGAGAGAAAACCCGAACTCATTCGTCTCAATCGTCCTTGCTCTTGCTGCTCCCAACGCCAACGCGACCACTCTTCCACACACCAAAAATGGCACCAAACGCACCCTTTCATTCACCAAAGCGCGAAGTAATTGTAGCCCTAGAGCAAAATTACTCTCGCGACCCAACCCCAACCGAAAGAGAAAACAAGAAGCAACCCCGCCACAACAACATGAAGGAGAACGAGAACACGAAGACAAACACAAACAAGAACAAGAACTTGATGACGAACATGAACATGAGCGCAAAAAGAAACGTTGACGAAGGTGATTCGCATCCATGCTTTGGGACCCCAATGCCATTGATGAGTCCTCTAGCGACGAAGAAAACAACCTAGAAGAGGAGTTGATAATAATCTCAATGTTTTTTTAAAATTATTTTATGAATTTTTTTAGTAGAATGGTTTTATTGAAATATTATTCTCTCGACTTGCGGTCACGCTTGTATCGATTATTATTTTTTTATAATTTTATTTTATAATTATTTATAGAGAATTTTGTTGGGACATTGGTTCATATTTCATTTTTTATTTTCTAATTATTTGAATTTGAATTGAGCTATTGTTTTACGTATTTGTCATTTTGAAGCAATTATTTGAAATTTTAATTATAATAAATCTTAGATGATAAGAATAATTGAAAATTAAAAATTAAAAACAATGAGAGAAAGGATACAATTTCTGCTAAAAAACAAATTGAAAACAAAAAGTAAGGCCATGTTTGGTATCCTACTCAAAAAATTAAATTCAAAAACTATGATTTTTTTTTTAAAAACATGAGTTTTCCAATAGTGATTTTAAGATTTAAATAAAATAAAATAAAAAATCCTAGATTCCTAAATTGAAATTAACAAAAGAAAAGGAGAGAGAGACGGGAGAGGGAAGAGTGATAGAGACGAGAGAGGAAGGAGGAAGAGAGAGAGACGAAAGAGGGTAGAGAGAGAGAGAGAGAGAGAGACGAGAGACAAGAGAGGAATGAGAGAGAAAGAGATGGGAGAGGAATGAGAGAGAAAGAGATGGGAGAGGAGAGACAGGAGAGGAAGGAGAGAGAGATGAGAGAGGGAGGAGAGAGAAAGAGACGGGAGAGGGAGGAGAGAGAGAGAGAGACGAGAGAACGCGGAGAGAGGGAGGAGAGAAAGAGAGAGAACAAAAAATATAAAACATCACTTTTTTTGTTTTTAAGAAAGGGGTGTTTTTGAGTTTTTCTTGATTTTGAGTTTTTAAAAATGGACATACCAAACGAGTTTTTATGACTTAAAATTGGATCCAAATAGGATACCAAACAGGTGCTAAAGTTCTCATTCTTGTGTATGGCTTTCTAATTTTATGTATGTATCTGGATTTTCTGTTGTAATTTGTTCTTTTGATAAACAAATTATCACATACGTTTAGTCTAGCCCCCAATGGCTACAACAGTGAATATAGTGTCAATGAGTTTTTTTTTCCTTCAAGAACAAGGAGGAAAACATAATCGAAGCAAAATCTCATCCAAGGAATAGCAACTACATCTGCAACAATCATGGCCTCACAAAACACATGCCCAATCTTAACCTCAACTAGTCCAACAAGGTGAAGATGTCCTGAGTGATTGGTGACAGGCATCATGGGGTATCTTTGTCTAGAATTCTGAGTCTTTGCATTTAGATAGTGTGAATTTACCCGTATTTCATTACATTTAGACCATTACAATAATTTAACCACCTAAAACATGACACGTCAAACTCTGAATGTCTTTGAACGCAAGATTATTAGAATGTCTTTGAGTCCCAGGCCACTTTTTCTCTAACTAAAGCCAAGTTGCATACCAAGGGCCTCCCGGAAGGAGAAGGAAGAGGCTGTAAAACAATCAGGTCCCTTAGGCCTCCATCCTGCCATTCCCCTCAAGAGGCTGTACACTCATCGTCACCATTTTCACTATCCAAGTCTTTTCAGCTATATAAGATTTGATATTAGAGTCATCTCGATCAAGTGGTTTACAATTAACCAGAATCAATTTTCTGCAAAAGCTGATTTCCAGTCTTTCGGAAGCTTTGTTTTTGAGCTTGTTGTGCCAGTCAATATTTTCAGATTTTGTGGTAGGCAAAAAATTTCTTTTCCACTTTTGTATTCAACAAGCACGATGATGCAAATGCAACCATGAACATTGAGGGGAGAGGGGGGTCCTTTTTCACAGAAAATATAAGCACGGAAAGAGACAGTATGAACAGTATATCTGCCTGGATAACGGAATATAACACAGAGAGAGAGAGAGAGAGAGAGAGAGAGAGTACTGTTTTTCAACTCCTATTTTCTTTTTCATTTCATAAAATTCATCATGTACTTTCATATGGAAAAGCCGCATAGGTTGCAGGTTGAAGCAGAACCAGTGAAACAAGCACACCATATGACTGATAGCATAATTAAATCAACCCTGGTATAGACTACACCAAAGAACTTAAAAGACAAAATAAATTGTGGAGGGCTTCACTAACAATATCCACTGAGGGGCATGATGAAGGTTGCATAACCTAGACCAAATGCTGATCCTGCATGAGTACAAAAACAGTGGTTTACTCTTCAAGACCCGGTTCCATTGTCTGGACTGGTGGGGCTGTAACTACGGCCAGACTCAGGTCAGGAAAGCCAGAATCAGCAGATTTTTCTCGGATCTCCCTGTACTCTTGACAAATGGCACACAAATGGCAGAAAAAATGAGTGACAAAGTCTCCACATGGTGCTTCCTACAAAATGAAATCACAAGAAATGATAAGCCCTAGTGAAGCCATAAAACCCAAGTTAAGAAGTTGTCCCACAAAGTTTGTAATCCGTGACCTTGCCCCCCAAATTACTTTGAAGTTATACAATAAACTATTTTCCAATGAGCCCCATATAAATTCATATTCCCTAACACAAGCACGGTAATTATATCTTCCCTTGTTGAGAATAAATCCCACATTGGGAATTTGAAGCCTTGCATGACAATATTAAAATGAAGAGGCTTATATATTGTCATGCAAGGCCACAAATTGCCAATTGCCAATTGGTTTAAGATGCCTTTGATTGCGACTCAGGCCCAACATGTCACCCAATAAATATCACATCTTCGGTAATCATTTTCTGTAACCTCTAATGAAACTGAAATAGAATTGGCCATCAAAGACAACCGAAGCTAATTCAAACGGGATTATCTCTTAAAGGGAAAGAGCAAAAAAAGAAAAAAAAAGAAAAGGAGAGTTCTAATAAAGAAAAGAACAAGCATGTATAAAATATATTCACTTTTTTATATTTCTAAAGGGCCACTTATTTGGGATTTCTCAAATATACAAAATCAATTTTTTCACTATTAACAATCTATAGCCTGGAAAACTGATAAACAATGCTATACCTGAAGATTATACTTTGATCTTAGGGTCCTGCGGTAGCCACAAGCATAACATGCAACAAAGCATCCCGGTACTCCCAAAACAAGACCCTCAGTCAATAAGCAGCAGACGGTATTAACGAGTGCCCACAAAATAAAATGCATCATGCATGATCCTATGAATGTCCCAGAACCCAGAAATTCTGCATTCTTTCCAAATAAAAAGCAAGGACAAAATAGACCTACACAACCTGTACAAAACAAAAATCAGCAATTAGATGATCATTGTTGGCTTACGCTCACAGTGATGTTTGTGTAACTGACCAAAATTCAAATGTTGCTCCCGTGTATTATGCGTTATCATGATAAATGAAAAGAAACAAGTCATATTATACTCAGTCCACCTAATTCCCATTTTCTTCATTTGAACTTTTACCCATATAGATAAAACTTATTCTTCAAACAAGAAAAGCCTACTAACCATTTTAACCAGTCTGCAGATCATTAGTTTGTGTGTGGAGACATTATGTTCAAAGCTCAATGAATGACCTCCTCTAATTCAACCTCTACAAACCATTATTATCTCTATATTCACTACTAACAACACCAACTATTTACCAACAGCCAATGCTTTATCTCACATCAGACCAGATTTCATGTCTTCAAAATCAGATTTAAATTACTTAAGATGTGAAGCTTATAAATAATATTTATCCAAACTTATCTCCAAAAATTCAAGGGGTTTGCTATTTTATAAATATATAAATAAATAAAAATTAGGAGACCAACTCTTTTTTCGTAAATTTATTGTCCCTGCAGTATTGGTGGGTGATGGTAATTATGGGCGCCATGGTAATCAAGGGTAAGACCGCAAGAGAAATTACTCATCGGATACAAGGAAATGGTTAGCCGAATCTTATAGGTTCTCAGAGCTAGTAACACTGGAATGTTAGACATAAACCATAAACATTTCTCTTATACATAAACTGCTAAACATGGGGACCAATAAAGAACTATATCATCCATGACGTTAACTAGCCAACTTAAGGTAGTTTAAATTGGCCCAAACTGGAAACTCAAAATATTGCTGCTTGAATAAGCATGCAAAACCAAACGATATGCAAAGCTTACTAGCTTCTGAGCTACTATATCTTGATATAAAAGTCCATGCCTTCATTTGGAACTTCTATATTTTATGTAACTCGCACATCGATGATCGAACTAGTATGCTTTAACTTGAGTCAGTCGAATCCTATGGTTTCTTAAAGCTGCTTCCTTTCTTTGGAATGTCTTCTAAATAATACAAAATGAATACCAGCCACAAATTCAGACACAATAAACGTCCACCACATAATGTAGAGTACTCAGAGAATGTTAAGCACATAGCAAGCTAAGAGCTGAGCAATATTATTGTATGGTTAGTTAAATAACTGAACTCATATCCTAGCCTTTCTAAGAAAGCCCTAAGAAAATGAAGTATGACAAGCACAAGCTAATTTTTTTTTCCCTACTCAAGAGGCACCTTCATTTTTTTTCCTTCTGATAAATGAAGGTCACAAGGCAGAAAGTAGCATACAGCTCTGCATATCGTCACAGCATGCGCAGATTCCAGAAGACCATTGTACAGGCCCATCAACACTGTTTTGCTGCTTGGGAGGCTCTTCATTTCGCAAAACAATTGCCGATTCAGAATCCGACATCCCTAAAGGAATGTACGCCGGTGGGGCATAACTGCTTTGGCTCTTCATCTTTCTCCTGTGACCCAAATGATCTGTACCCAGTAACCCAAAGCACAAACAAGAGAGAAACTGAGTCAATAAATGTGCAAAGAGACCACAAAGGCAATCCCATATATCTCAACCAGCAACAAATACTCTTCTAAGCATTACCCAATAAGCCCAAATACAATGCGACATAACATGAGGAACCGTGCCCTCCACAACAAGAGTCTAATGCGAGAGAGTTACGATTAACAACTACTTGCAAATGCTAAGATTGAAAACTCTTGAGTAACAAATTGAACGCAACCAATAAAATCAAGCAGGGCAGAAAAAAATCGAATTTCAAACATAAAATTTGAGATTTAGTTCCCGCTTTTAGATAATAAATCAAACTAATCTATGCACACAAAAAAAAAAATTACAACAACAACGAAGGAAGAAGGAAAACACTACAATAAAGCATTAACAGATGGTTTAACAAACTCTAGTAAAGAAAATTGAAAGCGAAGAACAGCAATGACATGTGAAACCATTAAAAGAAATCATGAAAAATAGTAAGAAATCGAAGAAACAAAGAATCGAAGAAACAAAGATCCATACCCGCCTCTTTCTGTCGGTGAGTGAAGAAAATGGTGGCAGAAAAAATAACCCTTTTCTGTTACTGAGAAAGAGTAAATAACAAGAACAATCCGGGCCCGAGTCGACCTGGGGCTTGCTTACGTTTGCTTAGATGCCCATTTTGGGCCTTGGTTAGACATCGTCACTGATATGCATATCAGGAATTCCCGTTTGCACCCAGTCTCTATCTCTACACACCCTCAACTATATCTAGCAGTAGGCAAATGAAAGTTTTTTTGTGACTAAAACCTAAATTTACTTCGAGGATATGGGGATCCACTGTCCTCATTTTCTGTTTCCTTCATGTTCCTTGCATAATTTTTTGACAGTTGTTCAATCACTGAATATTGTTAACTTAATAAAACTTTTTAAAAAATAATTTAAAATTGAAAGAAAAATAAAACAAACAGCCACCAACGTGAGCACCCACCGCCTCAGCTGCCGGCCACCCACCACATCCCAAATAACCCCCAACACCCGTGAGCTCCTCCTCTCTTCACCGCCAGTGAAGCATCACCTCTTATGCCTCTCTTTCCCTTTTTTCTCCGTCACACTACCCCGCCCCCTGAATTCTCTATGAGATCCAATTCATACTTATAAAGATTTTTTTTTAATATTTTTTTAAAGTTAGTGACTTTCATAGAGTTGATAAATTCTTAATACTTTCATGAAGTTGATAAAAGTCACTAATAAATTGGCAAGACCTTTGCTATTAACAATTAGTCTTAAAAGTATGGAAAAGTCATTCATTTAATAAATTTTTTAAAAGTCATTAACTTTTTAGATAGCACCAAATTTTTAAAGACTTTTTAAAAGTCATAACTGAATATCATGAAACTTTTAAATACTTTTAACTACTTTTTAAAAGTCACAATTGAATACCATTAAACTTTTAAATACTATTTAAAAGTCACACTTGAATAACTTCAGACTTTTAAATTCTATAACGGTGCTTTTGGATGGGGGAAATAAACTTGAAATTTTGACAAATGTTAGAATTTCTAAATTGATATGAACCAATTCCTATGTTTGGATAAAAACAAGCATAGAAATTTAGAAATTCCGAGTGGAAAAAAACATGAAATTTGGAGATCATAAATCCCAACTTTAAATTCTATCTAAAAGTCGTTATTTCTAAAATCCCAAGAGAGATTGAGTTTTAAAAAAAGATGACTTTACAAATAAAGGTTAAATTCCGTGTTAGAAATCCATCACCCAAACAAGAAACTTTACAAATTCTAGAATATTAATTTCCGTCATTTATGAAATCCTTTGTACTTTTAAATTTCCTCGTCTAAACGCATTGTAAAAGTATTTAAAAGGTAGAATTGGATACACCCCCTTAAAGTTAAAAATTATGTTGAAACATTTAAATGGTAACCTAGAACAAGAAATTAGGGATTGTATTCCCTTTAGTTCTATGCAACTTTATCCAAATTTTCTCTTGGATTGTGATGCTATTATCTTTCTATGTATTTGTTTTGTGAAATTAGTATTTCTGCAGTGGTTATCACTTCGTTAAGAAAGAAAGTGACTTTCAACAATCAATGTCGTTGTGCTGATAGGGATGCTTTGATGTGCAACGCTTGCGATGAACAAGGGAGGAGGTAGGATGGGGTGGCGTTGGTTGGGTTGTGGTGACTGCTACTATGTTGTTTGTTTTTAGATTTTAGATTTTAGATTTTTGTTTCTATTTATTTTATATCAAGGGACATGAAGGGACATACTTTAACATTGTTAATTGGGGGTTAAGTTAATAGATACGTGTAAAAAAATTATGCAAGGGACTTGAAGGAACACATAAAATGGGGACAGCGGATCTGCTCTCGGATGGGAGATGCAGAATTTGGGGTGTTGTGCAATTCATAATTATTAGATTAAAATAATAATAATTTGAATAAAATTATTATTAGAAATATAATAATAAATTAGTTGTGAGATTTAATCTGAACCATTGATATATATGGTTCAAATTTTGTGTCAAAAAAAAATATATATATTAGTACTAGCAATTTGGGGATCAGGGTTTTGAACCCCTGGACACATGCGCTATACCTACCGGCCAACTATTTTTATCTTTTGAGTACCACCCTCAAATATTTTTTAAAAAGTAAAATGGAAAATATATCCATTAATAAATAAAAAATCACAACGGCTTAATGACGTCTCCAAAAATATCACCATGCTCTCACTTAACTTCACCTCTTTCTCTAATTGTCTAATACATTACACACTCTTTTTTTTTTAAGGCTGATTTGCTGTAGTGCCCTCTAAAACTATGGTTAAATTCTATATTGCCCCCTAAAAGTCAAAGTGACTCACTTTACCCCCCTTGACCAAGGTTTGATATTCCACATTACTCCCTGCCGTTAGCTCCATCCAAAAGTCTACCAAATTAGATAACATGACAGGAGTGTTTAAGTAATTTTATACATTTAAGATATGTACAAACTAATTTGGGAGAACGATGTGGCAAAGTGGAGCCACCTGAAGATTTAAAAAAGAAAAAAAATTCTTAATCTTTTAAAAAATTAGAGAAAAAATAACAATAAAAAACGAAAGCAAAATTTATAAGAGTCTAAATTAAGAAAACATAATATATATATATTTAAAAATCCAGCTTCCTCGTCTCCTCAAAAAAAAGCCCCGGGTTCATTTTATAAATTAATTATAAAAATAAAAAATGAAATAAAATAACATTTGAATCCGAAATAAAACGATGGAGTTATGGAGGCCTATTTGGGTAGTCTTTGTTAGAAAAATAATCAGTAAATGTTGTATACTATAGGATCACTATATTATTGCACAATTCTTAAAATATAAACAGTAGCAAAATTACGAAATCTGTATAAATGTGCAAATATATAAATTAAGTACAGAATACTGACTTTTATTGAAGATAGAGGCTTGCGTATTTGCAATGTCCTAAAGACAGAATTTCGCCTCTTCTCAGTGCTTGAAGTTCAACAGGCGTCTATCTCCCAGGATTCAACTATCTATAATTCAAGGGTCCAGCACCGGATCCTTGAATTCTGGCGAACGTTGGTGTGCTTCTCTCCAATACAGTTGGTAACTTTAAAATAATATGAGATAGTTTTAAAGAAAAAGAGATACGTCTTATGGCCTATGACTTGTGGATTTATAATAGAATTACACCTCTTCAAAATAGATAAGTCTTTCTGGTTTGAATTTAACTTCTGCCAAAGAAATCCGAAAAATAAAAAATAAAAAATAATTATTTTATTTTCGGGCTAGGTATATTTCTTTTACTTTCCAGAGACCCCAAGAGCCCCAAGGCCCAAGGCCCAAGTCTTGATTATTTAAATATTAGTATTAATCAAGCAAGCCAACCATGATAGTCTTCACTACCAAGCCCATCAGCCCACCAATCTTTATTTAATTGATGTTAAGGTTTCATGCTTATAAAGCTTATGGAACCTTTTGTTTTCTCCAATGTGGGACATTTGCTTTCAAACTTCCAACAATACCCCACATTTGAAATGCAAATTTGTTTTTGAAAATAAAACATGCAGACTCAAAAACTGGAGAAGAAATTAGATAAAATACACATCAGGAAAAGTGTCTTTTGGACTTGAACTTTCCCTAGTGTAGACGTATCGGATCTACTTAATGAATCAGTGGAACTCATAGCCTTGAACTGTTCATTGTTTTGTAGTAAATCGAAACAATACGCCACACATGTATTAAATCTTTACACACTTAAGTTCATGCGGTTGTGTTCATTTTGGTCTTGAACAAATCCCGGTCTCATAGGAGCTTTAGAGAATGTAGTCATGTAATTCTCATAAATGCGACCCCACATTTACTCCTATATAGGTAACGTTAATTAAAAGTATTCTGCCATACTTCTTTTGAATATCAAAATATTAACGTCATTAAATGTTTTGTATAAAATATACCCTAAAAACTTCTGCAGACAACACACTTTGATCATAGGAATGAGTAAATAGTGTGTTCATACCTTGAGCCATTCCTAACCAGTTTGCCTATTGAACCTAGACCATGGGATCTCCAATCAGCTAGGTTAGGGTTCCATTAGGTTAGCTCATTATGAAATTGACATTAAACCCATTCCCCTCGACGCATATTTAATTTGCTCTCTAGGTAGGCCTTTTGTCAAAGGATCAGCTATGTTTTCCTTTGACTTTACATAATCTAATGAGATTATTCCATCTTTGAGCAACTGTCTAATTGTGCTATGTCTTCGCCTTATATGCCTTGATGTGCCATTGTATATCTTATTTTTGGCTCTTGCAATAGCTGCCATATTATCACAATGAATACAGACTGCAGTTATTGGTTTAGGCAATAACGGTATATCTTCCATAAAGTTTCGAAGCCATTCTGCTTCTTCAGCAGCCTTGTCCAAAGCTATGAATTCTGATTCCATAGTTGACCGTGCTATACACGTTTGCTTGGTTGACTTCCAAGCTACTGCTGCCCCTCCACATACAAAAACATAGCCACTAGTGGATTTCGTTTCACTTTCACCAGAAATCCAGTTTGCATGACTATATCCTTCTAAAACTGGTGGGTAACTTGTGTAATGCAATCCATAATTTATTGTGCCTTTAATAAATTGTAGCACTCTAATCAAAGCCTTCCAATGATCATCAGATGGATTACTAGTATATCGACTAAGCCTGCTCACTGCATAAGCTAAATCAGGCCTTGTACTATTCATCATATACATTAAGCTTCCAATCACTTGTGAATATTCTAGCTGAGATACTGCATATCCATTATTTTTAGCTAGATGAACTGATGGATCAAAAGGGGTCACAATGGATGGATCATCAAAGTGACCAAATTTTCTAAGTATTTTTTCTGCATAATGGGACTGAGTCAAAAAATAACCTTGTTTGGTTCTTTGAACTCTAATTCCAAGTATGATATCTGCAAGTCCCAGGTCCTTCATATCAAAACTTGAACACAACATTTTCTTTGTAGAATTAATGATATCTTTGCTAGTACCCATTATGAGCATGTCATCAACGTATAAACATACTATGACACATGAGTTTTTGAAACTCTTTACATATACGCATTTGTCACTCTCATTGATCTTAAAACCATTTGACAGCATAACATGATCAAATTTTTCATGCCACATTTTTGGTGCTTGTTTAAGTCCATACAATGACTTAATTAATTTGCACACTTTCTTTTCTTGTCCTTTAACCACAAACCCTTCTGGTTGTTCCATATAGACTTCTTCATCTAATTCTCCATTCAAAAAGGCAGTTTTAACATCCATTTGATGTATCTCCAATTTCTGTATGGCTGCTATGGAAATTAATATTCTTATAGATGAGATTCTTGATACAGGTGAATATGTATCAAAGTAATCCAGCCCTTCTTTTTGTCTATAGCCTTTTGCTACTAGACGTGCCTTATATTTGTCTATAGAACCATCAGCCTTCAATTTCTTTTTGAATATCCATTTATGACCAATTGGTTTATTACCAGGTGGTAAATCAACCAATTGCCAGGTATTATTTTGTAAAATGGAATCCATCTCACTTTTAATTGCTTCCTTCCAAAAAGTAGCCTCACTTGAAGTCATCGCTTCCTTGTATGTTTGTGGTTCAGCTTCTGACAAGAAGGTGAGAAAATCAGGTCCAAAATTTCTTGGGATTTTCGTTCTACTTCCTCTTCTTGGTTCCATTTCATTCTCATGAACCCTGATGAAGAAGGAATGTCACTTTGAGTTGGTTCAAGTGATCTTTTTCTAGTTGGACAGGACCTATTTTCTTTGTAGGGATAAATATGTTCAAAAAATTCTGCATCTACAGATTCTATGATAGTATTAACATGAATATCAGGAATTTCTGATTTAACCACTAAGAACCTATAGGCTGCACTATTATTTGCAAAACCAATGAATGCACAATCTACTGTTTTTGGTCCAAGTTTAACTCGTTTTGGCAAGGGTACTTGAACTTTTGCAAGGCAACCCCACACTTTGAGGGTTTTATATGTAGGAATTCTACCTTTCCACACTTCATAAGGAGGCTTATTAGTCTTCTTATGTGGAATTTTGTTCAAGATTGTATTTGCAGTAAATAAGGCTTCACCCCACAGATTGTGTGGAAGCCCTGAACTATTCAACATGGAGTTGATCATGTCCTTGAAAGTTCGATTTTTTCTTTCAGCAACACCATTTTGTTGAGGTGTATATGGAGCCGTTGTTTGATGAACTATTCCATGTTGAGCACAAAATTCAGAGAAGGCTATAGACTCATACTCTCCTCCTCTATCAGATCTTAGAGCTTTAATTTTTCTCTCTAATTGATTTTCAACTTCAGCTTTATATGTCTTGAACATATTCAAAGCCTCATCCTTGCTATTTATCAGATAGACATAGCAAAATTTACTGCAATCATCAATGAAAGTAATATAATAATTCTTTCCTCCACGAGTTGGTGTTGATTTAAAATCACAAAGATCTGAATGAATCAAACCCAGCAACTCATTAGATCTTTCAAAAACAGATTTGAAACTTTGCCTTGCAAATTTTGATTCTGTGCATATTTCACATTTATTGTTGTGATCAATTTTAAAGTTTGGCAGCAACCTTAAATTGATCATTCTATCTAAACAACGGAAATTAACATGTCCTAATCTAGCATGCCAAATATCACAAGACTCAACAATATAAACAGAAGCCTTATTTATTTTATTAATAGCATTTGTAGCCAATACATTAAGTTTGAACAAACCCTCAGCCAAATAACCCTTTCCCACAAACATTCCCCCTTTAGTGAGAACAAACTTGTCTGATTCGAATACTAGTTTAAAGCCCTTATTACTGAGCAATGGACCAGACACTAAGTTCTTCCTAATATCAGGGACATGAAGTACATCTAGAAGGGCTAGTTCCTTCCCAGAGGTAAATTTCAGCAGCACCTTTTCTTTTCTAGCAATGGCAGCAGTTGAGGAATTTCCCATATAGAGTTGTTCTCCACCAGAAATTTCTTGGTATGTAGAGAACATGCTCTTGTCGCCACATATGTGCTTGGTTGCACCAGTATCAATCCACCAATCTTTTGTATCTAAAACCATATTCGTTTCAGACACTACAGCAGCCAAAACATCTTTAATTACATTTGCTTGATTATTGGCAGACTTGGCAGAAACTCCATCTTTCTTGTGGCGACAATCTTGTGCCTTGTGTCCAGCTTTTCCACACACCCAGCAACTCCCTTTTATTTTCTTAAAATTCTTGCTGTTTGGTGCTATTTTGAAATAGGACTTGCCTTTATTTTTCTGGGAATTGTATTTTGGCTTTCCAGCAGAGACTTTGCCTTCAACAATGTTGACTTTGGCTTCAGAGGAAGCACCATCCACTTTCGCAATAATTCTGTGATCCTGTTCAACTCTTAGTTTCAGAACCAAATCATCCAGGGTCATGTCAGATTTCTTGTGTTTCAGATAGATCTTGAAATCATTCCAGGAAGGAGGCAACTTCTCTATGATCGAACCCACTTGAAAGTTCTCGTTCATGATCATGTTTTCATTATGCAGTTCATGCATAATGATCTGGAGTTCTTCCACTTGATTAACCACTGACTTGGAGTCTATCATTTTGTAATTCAGAAATTTCCCAATGACAAATTTCTTTGTACCAGCAACCTCTGTTCTGTACTTCTTTTCGAGAGACTCCCACAATTCCTTGGCAGTCTTATATGAAGAATAAACATCATACAAGGTATCATCCAACGAACTGAGAATATAATTCCTGCAGAGAAACTCAGAATGTTTCCAAGCATCAATAGCATTTAATTTGGCTGCAGGTATCGGATTCTCTGTTGCCACAGGAACTTCCTCTTTGACTACATGAGCCAAATTCAGTGTTGTCAAGTAAAACAGCATTTTCTGTTGCCAGCGTTTGAAATCCACCCCTTTGAACTTCTCTGGTTCCTTAACATGAGTTTTGACGCCGCTGACATTGACTATATCAGTCATCTGCACGCCACTTACAGATTCTTCCATTAAAGAATTTCTGTCTTTAGATTGTTAGAAAAATAATCAGTAAATGTTGTATACTATAGGATCACTATATTATTGCACAATTCTTAAAATATAAACAGTAGCAAAATTACGAAATCTGTATAAATGTGCAAATATATAAATTAAGTACAGAATACTGACTTTTATTGAAGATAGAGGCTTGCGTATTTGCAATGTCCTAAAGAAAATAAAAAATAATTATTTTATTTTCGGGCTAGGTATATTTCTTTTACTTTCCAGAGACCCCAAGAGCCCCAAGGCCCAAGGCCCAGGTCTTGATTATTTAAATATTAGTATTAATCAAGCAAGCCAACCATGATAGTCTTCACTACCAAGCCCATCAGCCCACCAATCTTTATTTAATTGATGTTAAGGTTTCATGCTTATAAAGTTTATGGAACTTTTTGTTTTCTCCAATGTGGGACATTTGCTTTCAAACTTCCAACAGTCTTGTTCTCGAAGATGGCCACCATGGGGACAGTGCATGATGTGCACCATTACAGGAACTTTTTAGTTTGAGGAGATTTGATGAATTCACAAAAATAAATTAACAGGATGAGAAAGGGAGATGAGGAGTATTCGATCCCATGGCTTCCATGGCCAACCCATTCTAAACTGACCCGGAAAGCTTCAATCTTCACACTCAACAACTTGGCCGAGCTATCTCGAGTGAGATCGATAGGTCCTATGTCTCTCACCATTGCGGATGTCCATTTGGCTAATCATAGCTATCATTGCGGAAAAGAAGTCGTAGTTTACTTAGATCATAAACCTTTTTAGTTTTTAACTACACGATCTAAGTTGCAGCAAGTTCGTCATATGAAATGGATGTCTTATCTACAACAATTCAATATTGTGATAAATTACAAGAAGAGAGCAACTAATAAGTTGACATATATGTTATCTACACTACTTACACCAGTTAGGTGACAAATCCAACCCATTGTTCCTTTGGAATATGCCAAGGGGTACGACACAAATGCTGATTTCAACTCAGCCTATGCCAAGCTGCAACAAGGAAAGACTAGTGAGTTCCAATTGAAGCATGGACTGATGTATAAGGAACATAATTGTGCTTTCCAGAAGATAACGATAGATTGCAGTGGATTCGTAAGGCTCATACTTCCAAAGTAGCATGACATTTTGGGGTTGAGAAGACTTTATTGAATCTTTGTCGCTATGTTTATTGGCCAAAGATGCATCTAGATATTTCACGATATATTCAAGGTTGTGTTCTATGCAACACATTGAAGCCTTCTAACAGAAAGTTAGGACTGTATCTTCCATTGCCAGTACATAGTCGACCTTGGGAGAGTATCTTGATGGATTTCTTAGGTGGATTGCCTAAAACCAAGTCTGGAAACGACTACTTATTTCTGGTGGTAGATCGTTTTAGTAAGATGGTGATTCTCATTCCATGCAAGAAGACTGTAACTAGAGAATGAGCTATTAAGTTATTTTTCTAACATGTTTGGAAGCATTTTGGCTTACCTACATCGATTATTTCTAAAAGAGATAGTAAATTGTTAGGTCATTTCCAGAGGTCGTTATGGGGATTGATGGATACCAGATTGAAAAGAAGCATTGCATTTCATTCACAGACAGATGGGCAAATAGAGGTCGTAAACCGAACTATGGTACACTTGTTAAGGGGTTACAATTCCAAGCATTTGAAGACTTGGGATGAAAGTTTCTCTTACTTACAGTTTGCTTTTAACCGAGCACTTCATGGCTTCACACTCAAATCTCCATTTGAGGTTTGTTTGGTTTATTTACCCTAGAGTCCTTTTGATTTAGCATTCACTATGAGTGACCAGCCATTAAGTGGCAAAGAAGAGGAAGAACATGTTTGAGAACATAAATTTCTCGAACGAATTAGAAAGATTCATACTGAAGTGGAGGCAGTGGCGGACCCATACTTTTTTCCATATGGGGGCATAAAAAACAATTTCATAGTTGGCTCCTACAAAGTCTAGGTTTTCGTAGCAATACAATATATATTATAACACATAATCTATTTCAATAATTTTTTTTAATATATGATTTTGGGCCAAAATCTAAGGCTTTATATATTGGACCACATGTTTATTAAGTCTTGTGTTGATATTTTCAATATAGGAGAGGTTTTGGGCTAAAACCTTGAAGGTTTTACTTATTTAGGGTGCTAAGTGGGGATTTTGCATGCAAAATATTAGCCAAGTGTCTTATTTTTATTGGCAAAGTGTTTGGCTAGATGGGTGAAGAAAACACCTAAGTGTGGGCAGCTGCCCACAGTAGGCATGTATTGGGTCCGCCAATGAGTGGAGGCACAACTTAATGTTCTCAGTAACGATATAAAGCTCGCCATGATAAGCATCATGTGCCATGTAACTTCAAAGAATGTAATCTAGTATGGTTACAGCTTGGAAAGAAGCAGCTAACCAGTGAAGGTAAGAAACTGAAGCCTATTCGTTATGGACTGTTCAAGATCATCAAACAAATTGGTGATAATTCCTTTCAACTTGAATTACCACCATACATGCATATGTACTAGGTCATCAATGTCGAGAATCTTAAGCTTTTTGAGCCATCTCTACTCGAATCCCAACGAAGATACTCGCCTTCCATCAAGATTGAATGTCAAGTCCCTATGCAGGAGGATTGTATCTTAGAGCAGAAGGTACGTGAAATTAGTAATGAAAAATATGAATATTTCCTCATTGGCAAAAAAGGTCAACTTCCTAGCAAGTCGAAGTGGTATATTCGAGACAAGGAAATAACAAAGTTTCCTCATCTCACAGTTTAGCTTCACCAAGAGCTCAAGCATCTTAAAATGGGGAGCTTTGATCCAGGAGGATCTTACAAACAAAATAATTAAATAATATTACAAACAAAATAATTAAATAATCATATATTATTATTTAATTATTTTAAAACCATAAATAATTAAACAATTATATATTATTATTTAAAACCATAAATAATTCGTGGTTTAAAACAATTGGTTTTAAACCACCAACTTTGTATGGCTTATGTACGTAGGTGCTTCAAAACTGTTTGTGAGGTAAAACACCTCTAGGCTTAGCTGGGCCAGACCATGGTGTTAGTGGTCGAGTTCCGCTCGAGCTTGGTCGCCATATATTTTTCCACCCTAACTCTTGTGGGCTTATGGGCCCATTGGTTCATGAGTTTGGCCCCCGTGTGCATAAGGTTGACACCAACCTGATTTACTTGGTGTTTACTCAAAAGGACTTCTAGTCCTAGAAAAGTTAAGATGTTTCGAGATCACCAAGAAGCCTATCTAAATGGAGTCCTAGTCTGAGAAGGATTAGGTTGTTCTAGAGTCCTAGTTTGAGGAGAGCTGGTTTGCTTTGGAGTTCCACTCTGAGATGGATTGGGTTGTCTGGGATTGTATAAAAGGCTTAGGCCATCCTCCGTGAAAGGTATGCAATTCTAAGCACTAGAACTTATTGTGCACTTTTGCTTTGAAACACTCGACTGACTTAAACATCAGAGGGTCCTTGGCCAACACCACACTAGTGTCACGCATTGAAGCTCTCTTGTTTTGCAGGTTTTGGAGGACAACTTGGTTGGTCACGCTGACCTAGTCCGGAAGTATTGCCCGACCTCGGTTACTGGATGAATGTGAAAGATGCTGCTGATGCCATGAAATGTCAAGCTTCCCTACTTAGAAAGATCAGCTAAGGATTGGTTCAAGTCCTTGAAGCCTGACTCCATCAGCTCATTTAACCTTCTTAAACAGAGCTTCGTGAACCAATTTCTATCTACCTCAAAGAAGTGGTATCCACCCAACTACCTCATCAGCATCAGGTAGGGCCCTAAGGAGAAGTTGCGAGACTACATCAACTATTTCAATTGAGAAGTAATTAGCATCCCTAGTTGCTCCAAGGATACAGCCTATACTGCCCTTCTAGATGGGTTCCGAAGGGGATTTTTCCTATTCCATGTCAACAAGTTTCCACCGAAGAGTTATGAGGACCTGGTGTTTGAGGCGTATCGTCATTCCATCATCGAGGAGATGACATATGACACACCAGAAGGGAAAGATCCGTCACAACCTAGTGTAGGAGATAAACAGAGAGAAGGTCGAAATGATGTACGCTAAAAGCCATACAATTAGAAATGAAGATTTGAGAATTCTAGGCGAGGTAGGAGAGACTTAGATCGACCACAAAATCCATTTTGACCGCGGTTCAACAACTACACCCCGTTGAATACTAATCGAGAGGAGGTCTTCTGCCACATCTAAACTGAGTTGCCAAAACCCTGACCTTCGAGGTTTTCCAAAGGGCGAAAGGATCCAAATTGATATTGTAGCTATCACTCCGAGAATGGTCATACGAGGAGGTCGTCTAAACTGATTTGTGGGTGAAAAGAAGCAAGCAGAGTAGCATAACAACACATCAAATAAGCAACCACATGCTACGAAAGACATCAATGTTATCTCAGGTGGAGCAACCCTAGCTAGGGAGTCCAACAAAGCACAAAAAGAGTATGCACGACGTACCCAAGTTGGACTTGAGGCACTCTCAATTGGTCTAGGTTACCGGACTTCAAAGTAGCCCAAGCTTGGGTACTCAGCGATCACCTTTAATGAGGAGGAGGAAAGAGGGGTAGTTCACCCACATGATGCCCGTTCATAATCCAAGATGAGATCGCAAATTGTTGCGTGAAACGAGTCTTTATTGACATAGGCAGTTCAATTAATATCATCTTTACATTGGCTTTCGAACAGATGAAGATATCGCGAGAAGAGCTCAAGCCAGTGGTCACTTCCTTGCTCGGATTCACTAGGATAACATCAACTTCATTGGAAGCGTCACACTGCCTCTGTCACTTGGAACGGCACCCCAATGAACAACGATGTACACAAGTTTTCTAATAGTTGAATGCCCTTATGCTTATAATGTTATTTTAGGTCGGCCAGTGTAATGACCCAAACCTAAAATTCATATTTAATTAGTAATTTATTATGCGGAAAGACAATTTTGCCCTTGGACTAATTATGAACTCAAAGTTGACTTTTTGACCGAAAAGGAATTTGACAAGTCCACATACGCTGTTGCGTAGAGCACAATGACACGAGTTCATAGACACGAAGTAGACTCGAATCGGAGTTTTAACGAAGAAAATATGATTAAAATATCATGAGGGGCAAAACAGTAAATTGAAAAATCAGAATTTTTATAAAAACCTCATCTCTCTCTCTCTCTCTCTCTCCCTCCCGCGACCCTCTCCTGAGCCGTCCTCCTTCTCTCCTTCGCAACTACGGCCACCGGCCACGGCTGTGGACGGGGTCGGTACCAAACTGACCGGGACGACGTCTTCTTCCAACCCCAGCCAGCTCCCGCCTCCAGCCGCAGTGGTTTCGCCGGAATTTGGAGAAGAAGCGGCCGACGTCGCCCGATCTTCATAGCCGCCGATCTCCCTCCTCCGGCCACTATTTCAGTCGAGCCAGGTATGGATTTTGAACCTCTCGAGCTGTTCTTGCTGCCTGTTGGGTAGGAATTAATCAGTTCTCAGTGTAGCTATTGGATTTTTGAACTTGAAGTTTCGGCCAGTTTTCGGCCTCCGTGTTCGGCCACTTCCGGGCAGTTTTTGGGGTTGGTCTAAGAACAAAAGTGGTTCCAAATATGGTGTTATACCTACGATAGGAGTTTGGAGCCTTGGTTTTGCGATTTTCCGGCGATGCGTTATTGCTTTGGACACCCATCGCTGCCGGCGCATGCGGCGGCGCGTGGGCGAGTGTAGTGAGTGGTACAGTATACTGATGCGATCCTTAGGTCGTCACGAGCATATAGGGATTCGCGGATCTCAATTTGGATACCGTTTGAGCCTCGAACGGATTTTCCATATTGTGCGATTACCGGGTTCACTACTGTTGAGCCGTTGGATCGTCGTCAATTTTAGATATGTTACTCTAGATAATTTTAGAAACGTGTAGAATTCGACGGATTGTGAATCGGAGACCCGGATACTCCGAAATCGCGAACCCTAGGGCTAGGGTTTAGAAATTATGCGATTACACGATCGTGAGTAATCCGACCGTCCGATCGACACCAATACCCTCGGGACATGTGTCCTAGACATATTGGACCTTCTAGCGGCTTCCGGATCATATTGTGAGGTCATGGACCCGTGGGGTCCTGGATTGACTTTTTGGACTTTAGCGCTTTTTGAGTCCCAAGATACCGCTAAACTACCCCACGTGGAAGGAAAGCTGTTATGGGTATATGGATCACTTTAAATTGACGCACGTACTTTTAGGAGCCGAGTGTAGGGGTTTTAAGATAATACTATATTGTATTAATAGAATATTATGGTCATTGAATCAGGCACCCGGGCACCAGTTGACCCGCAAGAGGGACCGTCAAGAGGTCCAGTGAGCTCAGACTATCAGTGAGTGGACTCTTTGTTTTAATAAATGAATTTAAGCAGTTCAGTTTCAGTTATAAGCTGTTTTATGCTGTTAAATATTTTATGTTGCATGTTGCCGAGTGAAATTTCCTTTAAAGAATATAGGAAAAGATATTCTCGTTAATTATCAGACAAATGGCAGCAGAATTTTAAAGGTTACAGAAAGTTAATGATTTAACAATTTTGCTTCAGAAACTTTTTATTTTCTTCAATCACCTTGTACCCAGTTATTAAATGTTGCCTTCGGATTATATTTGTTGCCTTCGGTTTAGTCAGCATGCTTGACAGTTACCCCACGAGTTCCTTGGTACTCGAACTCGTGTGGAGCGAGTAATGCGGATAAAGGTGGATTACGGTCCCCTGAATCCTGCGAGTTGCGGCTCGGACTGACCTCGTGTCACTGAGACCTGCGAGTATGTGTCACCCATGGTGATGCAAGGAATTGACGGATACAAGGAATTGACGGAAAAAGGGTACACCTAGGTGATAGTTTAAACTGTTTTCAAATGTATATAATTATATACATGCATTGATTTCAGAAATAAAGAAAATAAGCTAGTTTGTATAACTGTTTTTACAGCGGGGTTAGTATGTTCTTATACTATTTTCTCAACTTTGTTTTTAGGTCCACTCACCCTTATTGTTGTTTTGCGGCCCCAGGCAGTAGACGTGCACAAGAATCCACCACCGGGCCACTTCCCATCTTCCGCGTCTCTCTTCTGATGTAGGATCACTACTACAAAAAATGAAAAAGACGACCAGAAAACAACGACGGTCTAAGTGAAAACCGTCGTGGTTTTTAAAAAGACGACGGTTCTAAAAACACCGTCGTGTAATACAACCTTAGACAACTAAAAAATGGAGATTCAAATGGCTGTTCAAAAACAACGACGTACCTAATTAAACAACCGACGTCTATTTGAAACAGATTTTCGCAGTGTAAAATCAAAGCCAACAAAGAACGGCAGAAGTTATGAATCGATCGACGTAGAAAGTAAAGACGACGATTTCAATAAAAACCGCCGTTTTTACTCATAAAATAACACGACGAGGTTTTCGTATAAGACGCCGTATAATTACAAACAAATCCACGGCTTTAAAATACAAAATATCGCCGTATTAAATTAATGTACAACGACGGAAAATATAAATATATCGACGTCATTCTCGTATAGTTCTACGACGTTATCTTTAAATCGTACTATAAAATTTAACGTCGTATTTATTCATTTTATACGTCGTACCTTTAATTTAAACCGTCGTCTTAATAAGAATTTTTGTTAACAATTTTTTTCTTTGATTTTCTTATCCTACGTCGGTAGATCTACTTAATGACAAGAATTGAAATAACCACGACGGTTTATATAGAAAACCGCCGACATAATCAGATTTGTCTGAGATCCGAAGGGTTACGAAATCTTACCAGATGGAACTCTGTTCCACATCATAATCTTAACAGATGACACAGATTTGCAATCAGAGAGACAATTTTTTGGAAGTTGATGATGTGTGTGCGTTTGTGTATCTACAAATATTATACCTAACGTCGTTGCAAATTTGCAATCAGAGAGACAATTTTCAACGACGGTTATATTATACCTAACGACGTTTAAAAAACAAATCAACGTCGCTCAACAAATATATTACGTCGTCTTAGTCTTACTTAAGACGACGAAAAACGACGACAGTAATACAAAAACAGTCGTTGTTTTTATATTCTTATTTTATTTAAATCTGTCATCCAAAAAAGAAACTTTACATATTCCAGAACATTAATTTCCTTCATTTTAAATTTTCTCCAGAAAAAAAAACTCTATTTATAACGCACTGTAATTGAAAAATAAACTGAAAGGTCACGGGAAAAAAAATTCTATTCATAATTTAAAAATTCAAATCCACGTCGGTTATATTAAACATAACGACGTTAAATGAAAAGATTCCACGTCGCAAAACAAATATTGCGTCGTGTTAGTTAAAAACGACGGCATAACAAAAAACCGTCGTTGTTTCAAACTGAATTAATTTAAAATTTCTTCGGGAAAGCAAAATCTATTTATAATTTCCTCGGGTTAGTAATATTGCGTCGTGTTAGTTTACAAATTCTAGAACATTAATTTCTCTCATTTTAAATTTCCTCGGGAAAGAAAAATCTATTTATCACGCTTTGTAATTGAAAACTAAAACTGAAAGAATTCGGGAAAAAAAACTCTATTTATAATTTAAAAATAAAATCCACGTCAGTTGTAGTACACTTAACGACGTTTAACAAAATAATCTACGTCGGTAATTATAAATCTACCGCCATCTTACCTTAATATAGACGACGAGAAAAGACGACGATAGAACAGAAAACCGCCGTTGTTTCAGTTTCTTTAACAGTTTGGTCCTTTATCTTTCTGCAGGACTTGTATAGTTCAAAGCATTGACAATGTCTTCATCATATCTCCCAGCAACTACTGATTCGATTGCTCATGCTTTAGAGGCCATCTGAAGCCATTTCTATTCTTTATCGCATTCTTGAAACCCATCTTCTTCTTCTGAAGCTCTACGGATAAAGGAAGAGGCTATCACAAATCTGACGGATCTTCTTAGGCAAGAAAATCAAGCAGAGGATCAGGCACATCTGATCTTCAGATTTCCCTGAGAAGCGAACTTTCCTTCTACAGCGAGTGGAGGCCAGGCTTGCATCTCTTTTGATGGAAAGCAAGGAGTATTCAGAAGCACTAAGTGTCCTATCAGGCTTGATCAAGGAAGTGAGAAGGCTAGTTGACAAGCTTCTTCTTGTGGACATATATTTGATGCGAGTAAGCTCAATTTCTCTTTGAGAAAGACATCCAAATTATTGTCTTTGAGATGTGAGAGACAGTGTCTCTGAGAGAGGAAGAACTTGGAACCCTAAATGTAAACCGAAAATGAATGAAAGCGACAAATTTATAGAATAAATTTTTAAAACCAACGGCGGTCCTTACAAAAAAATCGCCGTTTAAATTGTAAAATCAACGTCGGTATGACCGACGTATATTACAGAAATCCACGTCGGTACATTAATA
This sequence comes from Prunus persica, assembly GCF_000346465.2. NCBI lineage: Eukaryota > Viridiplantae > Streptophyta > Magnoliopsida > Rosales > Rosaceae > Prunus > Prunus persica. The sequence goes on from NC_034015.1 coordinate 3,974,883, forward strand.
AAAACGACGTGTTAAATAATCTACCATGACGCGAGTTATTACTTATGTACTTTAATTTTTGAGTTTACTACGATGGTACCTACAACACTACTGTCGTATTTATTTACCACGTCCGAAGTTAAAATGTACCGTCGTATTTTGTAATTTATACGTCGTAGTTATATGTAACCGCCGTATTATTTTTTTGAAATGGTTTTATATGTAAGCAACTTTTCGTCTACCTGACTTACACATGCACTGTTTCCAAACCCGATTAAAAATTTCAATCTCCCAGAGAAAACTTTTAGACTTTTTTTCCTTGTCAGAGCACTGTCAGAGTATCTCATCGTCTTCCTCTCGTCTTCTTCGTCGTCTCTGAACTTAAACATCGTCTTCCTCTTGCTTTCATTGCACGCAAAAGGTAAGCTTTCATTTTCACTATTTTGGTTGCTGTTTTGCATGCTCATACGTTTTTTGTTTGAAAAATCTTTTTACCTTTTTTCTGGCCAAAATCATTTTACTTCTTTTCAAGTTCGATAAAATATACAGACAAAGAGGGAAAGTTTCCAACTTTGAAGACAACTACCTCAACTAAATAAGACGACGGTAGCTTCTTATTTACGTGGTTAAATATGTAGACCACGACGATTCGTCAGTCGTTCTAGCGTCGTCTGAAAATTGACAAAGTTGTTTTTAAAATTATAGTCTTTTTTTTATTTGCTTGTTTAATTGCAGGTTTGATTTCTCTGAACAATGGTTTTTGTTTTTCCCTAATTTGATAAAATATAAAGAAAAAGAAAGTAGGGTTGGTATTTAATATAGACGACAGTATCTTATTGTTTTACGTCGTGTGAATGTTAATACCACGACGTCATATTAAAATACCGTCGTCTATATAAGATTCCAAAACTTTCTTTCTTGGCCTTGTATTTTATCAAATTAGAAAACAAAAACCATGGTTCAGAAAAATCAAATCTGCAATCAAACATTCACAGGGAAAGAAAGAAGGGTTTTGGATCCTTATATAGACGACGGTATATTACTATTGACGTCGTGTGAACATCAATACCACGACGTTATATAAATATTTCGTCGTTTATAGTTAATTATCACGTCGTCCGGTAAATATCGACGTAATAAGTTATTATTACGTCTTATTTTATATTATTTCGTCGTTGTTTAATTACCTTGGTTTTAAACATTTATTACGTCTGAGATTATTTCATTGCGTCGTTTAAAATCATATCATACGTCGTATTTTATTAATAACCGTCGTTTGTGTTCTTAATCTTTTCCTGAAATATTTTCACTTGCAGTTTTGTCTGTAAAAATGGTTTCTCACCAAGACCAAAGTAAGGACTCTGGCTCCAAGAAAAATGGAGGTAAGGAGCTTGGAATGGTAACTCCTCAAGAGAAGTCTTCGAAGAAGATGAAGTCTTCGAAGAAGATGAAGTTTGCTTCATCATCTGCTGAGACAGAACCAACCAGCACGACAACAATCTCTGATGATTCAAAGTCTGGTCGAGGTATGAGCACAATGCCTCGTGTTGTGAAGAGAAAACTTCAGAAACTCAGGCCAATTGTTGAGTACAATAAAAGGGGGAAAGGAATTGGCCAAGCACATAGTGAGATGCAGTCCTACATTGGTGTGTTGGCACGCTCCAGAGTTCCACTTGTGGACATGAAATGGGCTCAAATCCCCAAGGATATAAAGGAGCAGATTTGGGAAGCAGTTGACATTGCTTTTGTGGTAGGTCAAGGGGGCAAGAACTCTGTGTTAGCTTCTGCTGCCAAGAAATGGAAGGATTTCAAGTCTACACTAACGAGGCATTATATCCTTCCATACACCAATGACAGGGAGAGATTAAGCCAACCCCTTGAAACATATAAATTCATAGAGAAAGCATAATGGGATGCCTTTGTAGCTTCAAGGTTATCCAAAGATTTTGAGTCTGTGCATTCTCAACATGCACAGATTAGGGAGAAACTTGAGTACAATCATCGATTGTCTCGAAAAGGATATGCTGGTTTGGAGGATCAATTGGAGGAAACCATGCCTGGGGTAGAAATTGATCGATCTACCTTATGAAAGAGAGCTAGACAGGACAAACAAGGTAACATCCTGGATCCAAAGCTGGCAGAGAAAGCAAAATTAATTGTAAGCCTACTCACTCTGTTTTAAATTTTTATTAAACTGTGAATAATTCTTATTACATCTTATGTTATATTTTGCGTCGTGTGAATGATATTACCACGTCGAAATTTTTTAAAAAACGTCGTTAAAGGTCTAAATCAGGAATCACTACTCTGTTTTCTGTAATTATAGCATAAGATGTCGGTGGTTCATTTTCGCGTCGTTTGTATTAAATTACTACGTCGAAATGTTTTAAACAAGGTCGTTAAAGGTGTGAATATTGAATCATCCCTCTGTTATCTGTAAATAAAGCATAAGACGTCGGTGGTTTATTCATTTCGTCGTTTTAAAAAACTAACCACGTCGGTATAACTACCGTCGTGATAAATTATAATAACGTCGATTTATATGTTATTGCGTCGTCTGAAATTATATAATACGTCGTTTGTATATAAATAACCGTCGTGTGTTTTTTGTTCTTACTTTTTTATATATCTTTGTTTTAGGATGAATTGCAAAAACAAGTCTCGGAAGGCAAAGTCACTGTATCTGGCAGCAATGTGTGCTGACCATGGCTTTGGGCCCTGAGCATCCAGGCAGAGTGAGAGGGGTAGGTGCTGGGATTTCCCCAAGGCAATATTTCAATTTACCCAAACCACAGAGGATGAGCCTTGACGACCGTTTAAAGGACAGTTTAAGAGTTCTCCTTCAAGAAGAGAATAAAAAGATGGAAGCTAAGGCAAGGGAAGAGGCTTTAAGGATGGAGGCTAGAACCAAACAATTGGTAGAGGCTGAGAGGGAGCATTTCCTGAGTCAGCTTTCCCAATTAATTCTCAATTTTGATCCAAGCATGCTTAAACCAAGAATTAGCCAAAGTCCCAAAAATCCAATGTCTGACAAAGCAAGCTGCTCTGGAGGTGATGTGAGATCCCTACATTTTGAGGATGATACTGCCAAAAATGGGAAACATCAGGAAGAAAAGGTAACATATCTGAACTTTGAATTCTCTGTTTTTTTAAAAACTATTAGACGTCGTTATTATTAATAAAACCGTCGTTTGAAATACATACCACGACGATTTTAAAAATAAACCGTCGTTTGTATTTCAATACCACGTCGTATTTAGTTTACTTGTTTTACACGCCATTAAACGTCGTTATTTTTAAAACTTTGTGGTTTTTAGACGACGGTGTTAGTCATTCCCGACGTAATAGATGAAGAGAAGAAAGAAGAAAAACAAGATGAAAAGGAGAAAGAAGATGAAGAAAAGCATGACGACCAGGTATGTTCACATAACTTTGCCTTTTTTATTTGTTTTTCAAAATTTCAGACGTCGATATTTTTCTTTAAACCGTCGTTTGTTTACAACTTAGACGGCGGAATTTTTTTCTAAGACGTAATAAATTATTCACCACGACGGTTTTTTCACCGTCGTTTAAATTCTTTTCAGACGACGTTTTATTCCTTAAACCGTTGTTTTTATTGAATTACCACGTCATTTTTTTTATTTCTTTAAACAGGTTATTAAAGTTGTTGATTATTCAAATATGGAGGCGCCATCTTCTTTAAAATTCCTTTGTCGTTATGTGGAAACGACACTCGTGCCTTAGGATAAGACCCTGAACTTTACAATTGATAAGGAGGTGTTTGGTCTAGAACTCGATACCTTCCTCCTGCCTGAAGATATTACACAATTTGCAGGCATGGAAGAAATAGGAGCTACTGTCATTGCTGTATATATGAGGTTTGTCATTCTAAAATAATACGTCGTTAGTTTATTTATTGCGTCGTCTTAACTAACTAACCACGTCGTTAGTATGTACCGTCGTGATAAATTTATTATAACGTCGTTGTCTATTTCAGTACGTCGTGTGAAATTTTATAATACGTCGTTTTGTTATACATAACCATCGTGTGTTTTTTTGTGCTGACTTGTTTATATTATTTTATATATTTAGGTACTTACACGATCTTTTGAAACAAGCAAATATGTGCAGCATGGTTGGCTTTATCGACCCTGCTACAGTTAGTGCCAACTCTGGCACAATAGCTGACAGATCACGACTGGTAGCAGCTCGACTTCAGAGGACTGACGGTGAACAGATTTTCATGATGCCTTACAATCCAGGGTTAGTCTCCTTAACAGGATTTTGTTTTTATGATTTTCAATAAATGACAGCGTATAAACTAACCACGTCGGTGTTTTATTTTATTGAGTCGTTTGAAACTACTAACCACGTCGGTAGTTATTTATCGTCGTGATAAATATATAATGTCGTCGATTGCTACTTTATTTCGTCGTGTGAAATATTATAATACGTCGTTTTTGTAAATAACCGTCGTTTTTATATTAATTTTGTGCAGCCGTCATTGGATCTTGCTGATTGTGAGAGTAAAGAGGGAAACCGTCTATTTTCTGGATCCTCTGCCCGGAAATCGTGTGGTCGATGAAGAGGCCAAAAACATCGTGAACAGTGCTATAAAAATTTATAATTCTCACATAGCCAGATCAGGCCGTAAGGCAGTAATTTGGAAAACTCTGTCAGGCACACCAAAGCAACCCAGCAGTGTCGAATGCGGGTATTATGTGATGCGCTTCATGAGGGACATCATCATGGATCCTTCCTTGGCGTTTGAGAAGAAGGTAAGAAGAAATTACCTTCATACATTTTACGTCGTTTTTTGTATTATCAACGACGGTGATGTAAAATTACCGTCTTTGAATAGATATACTACGTCGGTTATGAAAAATATCGTCGTCTGTGATTGAATTTCTTTTTATTTATAAACCCTAATAGTCATTGTTTATGCAGTATGCCAAGGGAAAACAGGAAGCGACATACCCCCAAGAAGCAATTGATGAAGTCCGGAATGAATGGGCAGAGTTTGTTTGCCTTCACCTGGAATAGGGGAATTATTGAACACTTGATATTTATGTATAATGTACAAATTTTGTCTATAATATATAATGTAAAAATTTGTTGAGGTTTTCTTAAATTAAAAAAAAAAAACAAACATACAAATTGCGTAACCGACGTGTAATACTTTTCCAACGACCTAATAAAGTCAAAAACCGTCGTTTTTTGTTGTTTCGTTTTAAACAAATCCGACGTAAAAGGATATTTAGACGACGTTCTTTGAACAAGTGAGTCGTTTATGGTTTACAACGTCTTCAATTTCTTAAGGGTTCAGGGTAGTACTTTGTAACGACAGCGGTTAAGTCGTGGAATATATATTTTACGTCGGATAGTTAAATATCCGCCATGGTTTCTCATTTAAACAACGTCATTTTAACAACTTAGTCGTCTATTACAATTTACAACGTCTACAATTTATTAACACCGACGTGTTTGTTGTTGTGATAAGAATATTTTATTATTTTTATATCAAAATATTCAAAATAAATTTAAAATAAATCAGAAAAATGCAAAGTCAACTCCTATGAAGTCATTGATATATTTTCTTCCCCCTAAACCTTGAAAAAATTCATTTTGAAAAACAAAAATTTAAAATGACCATCCAAAACAAAATTGTTTTGATGAGTCATAAAATCACTTCTAGTTTTATGGTTTAGGGTTTAGAGTCTAGGGTTTAGAGATTAGGGTTGTTATTTATTGGGGTTTATTTTTAAAGTATAATTTTTGGGTAGTCTAGGGTATATATTAGCTGTAAACCATAAACCCTCAGCACGCTCATGTTGCCGCTGACTTGTAA
>NC_034015.1:3980809-3981677 GCF_000346465.2 Prunus persica
TTAGGGTATTAATTTTTAACGATGGTGGTTGCGTCGTGGAATATATATTTTACGTCGTATAGTTAAATAGCCGCCATGGTTTCTCATTTAACGACGTCATTTTAACGACTTAGTAGTCTATTACAATTTACAACGTCTACAATTTATTAACACCGACGTGGTTTGTTGTTGTGGTAAGAATATTTTATTATTTTTATATCAAAATATTCAAAATAAATATAAAATAAATCAGAAAATTGAAAAGTCAACTCCTATGAAGTCATTGATATATTTTCTTCCACATAAACCTTGAAAAAATTCATTTTGAATAACAAAAATTTAAAATGACCATCCAAAACAAAATTGTTTTGATGAGTCATAAAATCACTTCTAGTTTTATGGTTTAGGGTTTAGAGTCTAGGGTTTAGAGATTAGGGTTGTTATTTATTGGGGTTTATTTTTAAAGTATAATTTTTGGGTAGTCTAGGGTATATGTTAGGCTTTAAAACCATAAAACCTTTTATAAACTTAATTTTTTAAATTGTATAATTTAGTTTTATGGGTTTAGGGTATTAATTTTTAACGACGGTGGTTGCGTCGTGGAATACATATTTTACGTCGTACAGTAAAACATACGACATGGTTTACGCTTTAAACGACGTCATTTTAATATGTAAGTCAGTTTATATAATTTACAACGTCTTTAATTTCTTAACACCGACGTGGTTTTTCAGTCGTCGTTATATAAAAAATTCAAAATAAATTTAAAATTAATCCGAAAAATGAAGCTTCAAAATGAACGGCCTTACGTTCTTAATCCGAAAAATGAAGTTTCCGTCGTGGAATATTAAATTTACGTCGGTACTTGTAGAACTTTCGCCTTGGTTTT
>NC_034015.1:3981777-4052360 GCF_000346465.2 Prunus persica
TTAAAACGCGTGGACGCTGGTGCGTGACAATCATTTGGAAGTTGGTGATCTGTGTCTTTTTGTGTTGATTTCCAGCAAAAAGTACACCTTTATTTGATCTTGTCATTTTCCGCTATGGAGAAGGTGCAAAGTGCACCAATGATGGGGAGCAAATAGTACCTACGAAGGAAGAAACTGATAATGAAGATGGGGATTCGAGTGATGATTCTAGTAACGATTCGAGTTATATTAGGTTGTTTTGTTAAAGGGTTTTATGTGTATGCTTTGCGATCTGTTAATAATGTGCTTATAGGTATGGGTTCATGGATTTTCTGTTTAATGGGTTCATGGATTACATTATCTGTTATGTTGAATTGGGAATGGATTTAATTTTGTCGTATCTTTTAATCACCCTATGTTATGTTGAATTGGGAATGGATTTATTGTTTTCATGCTTGGTTTCATGTATATGTTGGTTTCTTGCTTGGTTTCATATATATGTTGTGTTCTTAATGGGTTTTGGGTTCTTGAAAATAAACTGAGACACGACGCCTTTTTAGGCATACGACGACGATTACACGACGGTTTTTTTAAACTACCGTCGTTGTATTACTTATACACGACGGTTTTTTCATAAACCGTCGTTTGTATTACTTATATTAGACGATGTCTGTTGAAAATCCGTCGTCTATATATGCCAAATACATCTGTTTTTGTTTAAAACCCGTCGTCTCTGTTGTGTATTACTTGCTATTAGATCTTTGTATAATCTGCTATAGTGATGGTCATTGCCTGTATTTTCACTTTATTATAGATAATAGGTTATAGTGTCGGAGATGGATAAGTCATGGATGCACTCGGATAGAAGATCGAAGGCATATGAGTTTGGGGTGGAAGCATTTTTGAACTTTGCTGTAGAAAATCTTCTAACTACAACACATATCCGTTGTCCATGTGTTAAATGTGTTAATTTGAAGTTGTTTGGGGTTGGAATTATAAGGGATCACTTATACTTTAATGGAATTGACTAAAGCTATAAGAATTGGACATTTCACGGAGAACCTTGGGAAGCAACTACTAATGCTAGTAGAAATGTTGAAGAAGATGATGGCCATAGTAGGTACCGTTTTGTGTCTGAAGAAATTGATATGGATGATAATGATTTTGGTGATTTTGGTTCCGATCCGTATGAGTTTGCCAATGTGATTGGGGATGGAGATCAACCAGTGTACCCTGGTTGTAGAAAGTACACGAAGTTATCGGCATTAGTGAAGTTGTATAATTTGAAGGCAAAACATGGGATGAGTGATGTCTGTTTTACAGAATTATTGATACTTCAAGGCGATTTGCTTCCAGAAGGAAATACAATACCAACCTCTATGTATGAGGCTAAAAAGACTTTGTGTGCATTGGGGCTGAGTTATGAGAAAATGCACGCATGCCCCAATGATTGCATCTTGTATAGGAAGGAGTATGAGGATTCAACTAATTGTCCTACTTGTGGTATCTCAAGGTGGAAGGAAGGCAAAGATTCAATCTTGAAAGAGGGTGTGCCAGCGAAGGTGGTGTGGTATTTTCCTCCAATTCCAAGGTTTAAAAGGATGTTTCAATCACATGAGACAGCTAAGAGTTTGACTTGGCATGCTGCTAGAAAATCAATTGACGGTCAGATGTCTCATCCGGCGGATTCCCCGTCTTGGAAACTTCTTGATGATAAATGGCCTGAGTTTGGTAGTGAGCCGAGAAACTTGAGATTGGCTCTTTCATCTGATGGATTCAATCCCCACAGTTCTCTAAGTAGCAGATATAGTTGTTGGCCGGTTATCTTAGTTACATATAATCTCCCTCCATGGCTGTGCATGAAACGAAAGTTCATGATGTTAACCTTATTGATTTCCGGTCCTAAACAACCCGGAAATGATATAGACGTCTACTTGGAGCCTTTGATTGATGATTTAAAATCTTTGTGGGATGGGATTAGAGGAGTGTATGATGCACATAATGGAGAATACTTTACACTTAGAGCTGCATTAATGTGGACAATTAATGATTTCCCCGCCTATGGAAACTTATCTGGTTGTGTTGTTAAAGGATATAAAGCTTGTCCAATATGCGGCGATGATACACCTAGTCACAGGTTGAAAAATGGCCACAAAATTTGTTACATTAGGCATAGAAAATGGTTACCAATCAATCATCCATATAGGAGGCAACGTGCAGCTTTTAATGGGAAACCTGAATATGGCATACCTCCCGAGCCATTAACCGGAGAAGAAGTGCTGCATATGGTTGAAAATGGTGACAGAGTTTGTTGGAAGAAGAAATCAATATTCTTTGATCTCGAGTATTGGAAATACCTTCCTGTGAGGCATGCCCTAGATGTTATGCACATTGAGAAGAATGTTTGCGATAGTATCATTGGTACATTGCTGGAGATCCCTGGAAAAAATAAAGATGGGATTGCTGCTCGATTAGATTTATTGAACATGGGGGTCAAAACTGATTTGCAACCCGAGTATGGAGAAAGACGTACTCGTTTGCCTCCTGGGCCTTGGAATTTGTCAAGAGCAGAGAAGAGAGAGGTTTGCAATTCTTTCTATGGTATGAAGGTCCCTGAAGGTTATTCTTCAAATATTAAAAATCTTGTATCTTTACAAGATTCAAGACTTCTTGGCCTTAAATCACATGATTGTCATACCTTAATGCAACAATTGCTCCCTGTGGCAATTCGTTCTGTTTTGGAGAAGCCTGCAAGGTATGCAATAACTCGTTTGTGCTTCTTCTTCAATGCTATATGTGCAAAGACTGTTGATGTTTCCAAGCTAGATAAGTTGGAAGAAGATGTAATAGTTACTCTGTGTTTGCTTGAGAAGTACTTTCCCCCTTCATTCTTTGATATCATGGTTCATCTAGTAGTACATCTTGTCAGAGAAGTTCGTCTATGTGGGCCAGTATATTTTAGGTGGATGTATCCGTTTGAAAGATATATGAAAGTGCTGAAGGGGTATGTTCAGAATCGTACTCGTCCCGAAGGTTGTATTGCTGAGCGGTATATAGCTGAAGAAGCGGTAGAGTTTTGTACTCAGTATTTATCTGATGTTAGTACAGTTGGAGTGCCTTCAAGCTAAAAGATGGGACTTTCAAAGCCATTATCAGGTTGCACAGTGAGCGTAGTTGATCAGGACCTGTTGAATCAAGCACATCTATATGTCTTGGAGAATACGGAGGAAGTCCTACCTTATATCGAGTACGTATGAGTTTTATTCTTTAAGTTTCCATTTTAAATTATTTCTTATGTTTATCTTCTATATTTGGGACCGTAATGCTTGAATTTTTCGTGTCATGTAGGCAACATATGATCCACATCAAGACTGCTTATCCAAAATTTAGAAAGAGAACAAAGTGGCTGCAGGATAAGCACAATAGCACTTTCATTCAATGGCTACGCTTCAAGGTATATGTTGTTGAATAACATATTTCTCTTTTAATTTTCTTCTTATTTCTATGTTAGATTGAATTAAGATATGATTAATTTGCAGGTTCAAAGTGAACTTGAGGAAGACAATCATGGCGTATCAGAAAATTTAAGGTGGCTAGCAGCTGGTCCAAACATGGCAGTGCCATTATATAGGAGCTATCTTATTAAAGGTATTAAATTCAATATCAAGGCACAAGATGATGTGCGGACAACTCAAAATAGTGGAGTTTATTTACTTGCACATACTATGCAAGTTGCTAGTGCCAAGGATAAAAACTCAATTCTCTCAAATATGGGTTTCTATGGTGTCATTCAAGAAATTTGGGACCTTGACTACCAAAAGTTTACAATCCCAGTCTTTAGGTGTGATTGGATAGATAGTTCTGGTCTTGTAGTCGACGAACTTGGATTTACCCTTGTAGATTTGAGTAAAATTGGACATAGGAATGACCAATTTGTTTTGGCTTCTCAAGTCAAACAAATATTTTTTGTTGACGACCCGATGCATCGTGGTTGGTCGGTAGTGTTATCAATGCCTAATAGAGAATATAATGATGTTATTGGTGATGAAGTCTTAGGTGATGTGATAATTGAGTGTGAGCCATTTACTAGAGGGATGCCAAATGTTGACACATTTGATGAACTGGTGGGTGAGTTAGGTGGTCAAGATATTCGAGATGGGTGTGAAGATATATGGATTGAATGATGCTTATGTAATTGGCAGTGTATGACATTAATTTTGTAATATATTGTAATGTGATTTCTTCACTTTCTACGTTCAAATAAAACACGACGTTATTGTGAACCAGTTATTCAGCATATTTACCGACGTCTTAAAGCAACGTAACAATGAAGAACCACGACGCTATTGTGAAGCAATTATTCAGGATATCACGTCGGGGAAGGATTAAGAACCGCCATGTAATTCAAAATAACACGACTCCAATCCCATAATACCGACGTCTAAAAAACGAGATATATAATCTGAACGTTAAAAAATACGACGTCATCATACATTTTCCACGTCGCAAGTTCTTTTATAAACGAAGAGGAACGAAATGAATTCTGACGGTAATTCATTATAACTGCCGTCTAATATCAATTAAACGACGTTATTTGTAATACGGCTCTCATCATAATCAACGCCGTCTATATGTTCTGTAATACGGCTCTCATTTATTTGGAACCGACGTTGTTTAGAAGTTCAACGTCGTCTATATTAATAAGTTCGTCGTGAGTAATGAATACATATAAATACAACATCGACTATACAAATGGCACCGACGTTGTTTCCCATGTCAACGTCAACTATATAAATACATACGTCGTAAATAATGACACTGACAACTATTTCCACGTCATCTTTTTTAGAAAAATCGAAGTGGAAAATTTATTTCACGACGGTTGTTTGTAAATAAGAGACGTAGTAGATTTCAATAACGTCGTCTTCTTATGTATTTAAAGACGTCATATTTTTTCTTGTCGTAAAAATTATATTTAACGGCGTAGTGTTTTAGTTGTCGTCGTTGTATGTCTATCTTGCGGCCTTGTTCTTTTAATATGTGTCATATTTTTCCCTTTTAACGACGGTGATTTGTTTGAGTTGGTCGTCTATTCTCATCCTCGACTATTTTTTAGAACTTTAGCAGACTAAACACGTCTGTTTTTATTTGTTTTCGACATTGTTGTATTTAACAACGTCTAATATTTATCGTCGTTGTTTGTTTTTGAAAATAGGACGTATAAATTTTGTAATACGACTCTCATATATTTGTAACCGACGTTGTTTCGTTGTTCAACGTCTACTCTATAAATACATACGTCGTAAATAATGACACTGACAACTATTTCCACGTAATCTTTTATAGAAAAATCGAAGTGGAAAATTTATTTTACGACGGCTGTTTTTATATAGGCGACGTAGTAGGTATCAATAACGTCGTCTTCTAATGTATTTAAAGACGTCATATTTTTTATTGTCGTGAAAATGATATTTAACGGCGTTTTGTTTTAATTTTCGTCATTGTATGTCTATCTTGCGGCCTTGTTCTGTTAATATGTGTCATATTTTTCCTTTTTAACGACGGTTTTTTTAGAGAGTTGGTCGTCTATTCTCATCATCGACTGCTTTTTTAGATCTTTTTGCAGTACAAAGACGTCGTTTTGTATTTGTTGATGACGTTGTATATTTTAACAACGACGGTGATTTAGCGTCGTGGTTTATGAGGGAAAAGATGACGGTGGATTCCACGACCATTGAAAAACCGAATACACGACGGTGATTTACCGTCGTCTTTTTTCTTTTTTGTAGTAGTGGATTTTGTTTTGTATACAGATTCACTCTTTTGTAAATTTAGTAGTCGCTCTGATATTTTGCCCTAGACTGAGATTTGAACTGTTGGAATGTATATACATATGCTGGCAGTTGGTTGTATATATATACTTGTTTTGATAGGTGTAAATGTTTTGGTATTGAGCCAGTTACAAGGAAAACTCTGTCGATTTTTCGGTAGAAGTCAACCTTGTTATTTTATCGTCTTTTGTATAGAAGGGCAAATAGGTCATTTGTGCCCGACATTTGCCAGGTGTCGGACACGCGCAGGGTCTGACTCGGATTCCAAAGCGGAATTTGGATCGGGTCCTGTCAGCCAGCCTTATGTTCTCTCCGAGCCTTCACTGCCAGCCACATGCTCTTGATGAAGTTCTCAACCAAAGCTGGTGTGGGATATGTGAAGGGTGATCAACAAAAAAGCTAGGGAGTGTCACGCTGTGTCGCCTAAACAAAAAGGGAAGGAAAAGATGGAGATGTACGCCATCGAACGAGATGGGACAGACCATGCGGTCGAGCTCGACCCATGAGAAGGTACAAGTAAAAAACAAGCAATGCCAGGGGGAACTTAGAGAAAGTGCAAATCGATGATAATCATCCAGATTGGATCATCAAGATTGGCTCCCAATTACCACCTCAGATTCGTGATGACCTGACAAACTTCCTACATGAGGATGCTGAGGTCTTTGCATGTCGTATAAAGACATGCCAGAAATAGATCCTGAGATCATATCACATCGTCTAAGTATTGATCCCGCCTTCAAGTCGATAGGCCAGAAATGTCGAGCTTACGATGCAGAATGGTACGCTATCATGAAAGAAGAAGTGGACAAGCTCACAAAGATTGGTTTCATTCGTGAGGTCAACTATCCAAGTTTGTTGGCCAATGTGGTCATGGTGAGGAAGACACTTGTAAAATGGCAGGTTGACCTAGTACTCCACAAGGTCATGCTTGCTACTCGCAAACCTGCAGATGGAAGCTTGGGACCGACCTGGGAACTGCCTTACCGAGTCATTGACATTGTACGCCCTAGTGCCTATCGATTAAGGGATCTCAAGGGAGCAAATTTGCCTCATCCTTGGAATGCTGAGCATTTAAAGAAGTATTACCAGTGAGTTCATCTTGAGCACCATGGTATGCTCGGATGTGTGGGATTCCATCATTTGATCAGCGAATCGAAATTTTGCCCATTATGTGAATTTTGGGTTTATTGTGATCGAACCGTAAGATCGTTTCCATTTCAAGTTATGTGGTTCATCCTATTATTAGGATCGTGTAGGAACTTGCGGCATAATTGGATTCGGACATTCTGCGTCCTCAATCTAGGGTTTTAACCATTGCTTGTTGCCCGATCGTGCAATAATTGACGATCTGACCATCGGATTATAACCAACAAAACTGGTGGATTATTGTGGGCCTATATGAACTTTTGGATTGGAGAATATAGGTCATGGGGCCCACAGGCCAAGCTGACCTAGATGGTGGGCCTAGCTGGCCCAATCGGGGCCAATTGGTTAAGAGGTGTTTATAATTAGGTTGTTTGTTTTAAAATGGTACTATGCTATGAGATTTTTATTAACTGTTTATGAAGTATTATTCTATCGCTTTTAATTTCCAAGTATGATATATTTATGTTTTATTGTGTGGATTTGGGTTGAGTTGATTTTAAATGGTTGGTTATGTGTTTATTCTTTTATATATATATGCGTGTGTATGTGTGTGTGTGTGTGTGTGTTAAATGTTTTGAAACTGGATTGTGTTGCCTTCCGAAATACTGATGTCTTCAGACATCCCAATTGCCTTTGGAAAAATGGTTGCCTTTAGGAATACTGATGTCTTCCGACATCCTGAATGCCTTTGAAAATATTGATGTCTTTGGACATCCCAGTTGCCTTTGGGAAATAAAGGTGTCTTCAGATAACTCAGTTGCCTTTGAAAAGCTCTACTCACGTATGACATTGCCCCACGAGTATCGGGGATGCTCGAATCGTGTGGTATTAGGATTTGCGTTCTCAGGTTGAGTATATCTCCCTGAGCTCTGCTAGGATATGCTTTCTCAGGTTGAGTATATCTCCCTAAGTGCTGCTAGGATTGGTTCTCAGGTTGACCATTTGTACCTAAATTCTGCTAGGATGTGTCACACATGTGGAGTACTTAGAATTGATGGATTATGTTTAGGGGTACACCTATGTAGAGAACAGTGTAGTACTGATATTTTTTGTATAGTTAACAGGATATGCTTTGCCACCTTGCTTATGTTATCTGCACAAGGTTGGCCAGGATCCCCAGTCACTTGCTCGACTTGTGCAAATAGGTGGTTGGCTAGTTTCCCTCCTTTCCCGGTTGCCTTCACATTTAATGATATTTCCCATATACCCCTTGGTGGATAATAGCAAGATATATGCACACACGAACGGTTGCAGGTATGGTTTTCAAGTAAAAGGTTTGGTTACACATGTGTTTGGATGTACAATGATAAATTGATTGAATAGATAGGTACATAATTTCAGGACATGACATTCAATTTATAGCTTGTTGAAATTAAGTAAAGAATGATTCTAGAATTTGATTGTTGGTTTCACCTTGAACATTTATGTATTATCTTAATCGTGATTTATGGTAGAAAAAACTACGTGTGGCTTGATTCTTCAGTAAGGGTACGTAGGCAACCTAGGCTAACCTAAGTGCAGTAGCAAATTTAGGCTTTGTTTATTTTGTTAGTTGTCAAGATGGTTTTGCTGACTTTTATGTTGGTAAAGAGGGGCTTGAAGCCCATTGAAACTTTTGCTAATTGGTGTGCGGTTTATATCTTGTGTCTGCTGAACGCTTGGGAAGTAAATTGTGTTTGTTACGCAGGTAGATTTTTTGGGGTTAGAGCCTTTTTTAAGGGAGACTCTGCCTATTTTCTAGTAGAAGTCAAAGCCTAAAGTTGTTTTAGAATTAGAGTAAGAAGGGCATTTTAGTAATTTGGACCGACACATGCCTGGTGTCAGATTGGGCGAGGGTTCGTCACGAATTCCAAAGAGGAATTCGGGACGGGTCCTTTCATCCAAAGATCATTTACGTATTGCGAATGGTTGTGGACGGGAGGATTGGGAATTCAAGCAGCGAATCACTTGACGTTGTTAGCACAATCGAGGCGACGCTCAGAAACGTGGGTGATTTGTGTGATGTCACCCAGTGTCTGTTCTATTTCAATTTCTTTTTTCTGTTTGGTATTTTTGTGTATGTACTGCTGTCCTCATTAGTTTTCTTCTCATGAAAGACCATTTTATTCGAACCAAAAAAAACATTATATCTAGGATTAAAGGTTCTTTAATTTTTTTATTGAAAGGAAGAAGACTGGTTCTTGAGAAATTGAAGAGAATTAAAAAATACAGTAAGAGGAAAGACTAAATGTCTGTTAAGTAAATGTTAATTAGTTCAATTAGGGTAATATTATTTTTAAATTATATGTCCACTTTATATACCTTGGATGAAATTTTAATTGAGGTGGCATATGGAGAAGACAGGTCAAGCATATTACAATAGAAAAAAATCAAAGCATAGAAGCCAGATCCTCCAAATGGACCAGAAAATACAACATTTGTCAAGACGCGCGCAGTGCGCAGATGTGTATTTGGGAACAATAGATTCAATCACTTGCATTACCTGATAGCAATGAGCATCTGAAAGGTTATTGGTGACAGGACTCGATCCAAATTCCGCTTTGGAATCCGAGCCGCTGTGCGTGTCGGACACCTGGTGGATGTCGGGCACGAATGACCTAATTGCCCTTCTATACAAAGTACGATAAAATAACAAGGTTGATTTCTACCGAAAAATCAACAGAGTTTCCCTTGTAACTGGATCAATACCAAAACATTTACACATGCCAAACAAGTATATATATATACAACCAACTGCCAGCATACATATATATATACATTCCAACAGTTACATTCTAAGTCTAGGGCAAATTATTAGAGCGACTACTAAGAAGTTACAAAGGAGTCAATCCTTTTACAAAACAAAAAGTCCTACATCAAAAGAAAGGCACGGAAGGTGGAAAACGGCTCGGTGGTGGATTCCTGTGCACGCCTACTGCCTAAGGGGGCAAAACATTAAAAAGGGTGAGTGGACCCAAAAACAAAGTTTAGAAAATAACATAAGAACATACTAACCCCACTGTAAAAATAGTTATACAAACTACATTATTCTCTTTCTTTCTGAAATCAATACACTCATATAATTATACATGTATATAAGCCAAGCATACTCATGGTTAACATTAATTTCTTAAGGCATTGAAAACAGTTTAAAACTACCACCTAGGTGTACCCTTTATTTCCGTCAATTCCTTATATTCGTCAATTCCTTGTATCACCATGGATGATACGTACTCGCAAGTCTCAGTGACATAAGGTCAGTCCAAGCCGCAACTCGCAGGAGTCAGGGAACCGTAGTCCACCTGATCTGCATTACTCGCTCCACACTGAATTTCTGTAACCTCTAAAATTCTGCTGCCATTTATATGATAATTAACTAGAATTTCTTTTCTTATATCCGTTAAAGGGTATTCCACTCGGCAACATGCAAAATAAAATATTTAAAAGCATATAACAGCTTATAAAACGCTAATCTTTGAATAAAACTTATTCAAGATCAATAACTGTAACTGAAACTGAACTGCTTAAATTCATTTATAAAAACAAAGAGTCCACTCACTGGTAGTCCGTGCTCGCTGGACCTCTTGAAGGTCCCTCCTGCGGGTCAACTAGTGCTCGGGTGCCTAATTCAATGACCATAATATTCTATTAATACAATATAGTATTAATTTAAAAATCTTGACCCCCAGCTCCTAGAAGTACGTGTGTCAAATTAAAGTGGTTCCTGTGGCCATAAAAGCTTTCCTTCCACTTGGGATAGTTTAGCAGTATCTTGGGACTCAAAAAGCGCTAAAGTCCCAAACAGTCAACCCGGGGCCTCGCGGGTCCATCATCTTGCAATTATGATCCGGAAGCCTCCAAAGGTTCCAATATACCTAGGACACATGTCCCAAGGGTTTGGTCTCGATTGGACGGTCGGATTGATCACGATTGTACAATCGCATAATTTCTCCAAAGGTTCGCGATTTCGGAGTATCCGGAACTCCGATTCATGATCCGTCGAATCCTTCAAGATTATGAAATTGTCTAGAGTAACATATCTAAAAAAGATTACGATCCAACGGCTCAACAATATTAAACCCAGAAATCGCACAATATGTAAAATCCGTTCGAGGCTCAAACGGTATCCAAATTGCGATCCGCGAATTCCTACGCGCTCGTGACAACCTAAGGATCTCATCGAGACATAGTGTCACTTCACTACCCTCGCCCACGCGCCTCCACACGCTCCGGCAGCGCTGGGTGTCCAAAGCGATTACGTATCGCGGGAAAATCTGAAAACCACGGCTCCAAACTCCTATCCTAGGTATAACACCCTATTTGGAACTACTTTTATTCTTGGACCTACCCCAAAAACTGACCGGAAGTGGCCGAAATCGAGATCCCAAAACTGTCCAAATTTCCAATTCGAAAATCAATTATCTACTCTGAGACTCGATTGAATCCTACCCAACAGGCAGCTAGAACAGCTCGAGAGGTTCAAAATCCATACTTGGATCGTCCGATTTGGTGGCCGAACGACGGAGATCGACGGCCGTGAAGTTTCTGTCAAAACCGCTTGGATTTCTGCAATTTTCGGCCAGCATTGGCGGTTCCAGCGACTGAGGTTGGTCTAAAAAGGAAGAGGAGGTGACAGCGGTTCGAATGGGTCCAATTCTGGCGTAAGTGGTGGTCGGTGGTGGCGACGGCGCCACAAAAATCCGATCGAGGGGGGAGGGTGTTCTCGACGGGAGAGAGAGAGAGAGAGAGAGAGAGAGAGAGAGAGAGAGAGAGAGAGAGAGAGAGAGAGAGAGAGAGAGAAACTGAGGGAGAAGAGAGAGAAGTGAGGTTTTTGTAAAAATCTGATTTTTTTTTTCAAATTACCGTTTTGTCCCTCAGAGTATTTTTAACCTTTTTTTTTTGTTAAAGCTCCGATTCGAGT
Organism: Prunus persica; assembly: GCF_000346465.2. Lineage (NCBI taxonomy): Eukaryota > Viridiplantae > Streptophyta > Magnoliopsida > Rosales > Rosaceae > Prunus > Prunus persica. The sequence goes on from NC_034015.1 coordinate 3,993,634, forward strand.
CCACTTTGTGTCTACGAACTCATTTCGTCGTGCTCTACGCAACGGTGTGTGTGGAATTGTCAAATTCCTTCTCGGTTAAAAAGTCAACCTTTCGTTAATAAATTATTCCAAGGGTAAAATTGTCTTTTCCTCTTAATAAATTAATAATTAACTATTAATTTAGATTTGGGTTATTACAATTGGGTTACAATCAATGATCGGCTATCGAATTGAAAGTTATATATCCATGACATTGAAACATAATGTGCCAACAAGATGATATTGTGAAAGCTAAAATTCTGATAGCGTAGGCAGAAGTCAGTTGCCAAATTGTCCTGCAAAAAAAAACATTCCTTTACTCTCATGCTCCTGCTTCGGTCCCTAAAAATCAACTTGCACACCTACCAACTAAGAAAAAGAATAAGGATATATATAATATATAAATTGAAATGTGACAATTGTACGCGTCGTTTATTAAAGCATATGCTCTTTATTAAACGTGGGTTAGGTTAGCTCTTCTTCTTCTTTTTTTCTTTCCCTCGCGTGCAACAATTAATTCTTTCTTTTTTGAACAAAATCACAACATAATCTTTAGAAGATGCAAGCAGTTCCTGGAAATTAATATTGTGATCAGAATCAAAGAGCATAAGTGAGGGCTTCTAGTTTTAAGGGAAAAATATAAAAAGAAAAAATAAATAAATAGAAAGTCCCATATAATAATTGGCTTCACTCACTCCTTATAATATCGAGGCATTTTGTATAAAACCTCATACTTGCTAAACAGGTGGTTAAGTTGGAGACAATATTGATGTTGCTAGTAGTGGGCCAAGAATCCGTCCCTCCGATTAACAAAAAAGAAAAAAAAAGGGAAAAACATATCCTTCAACAAATTAGAATTAAGGCTTATGCTCTCTTCTAATTAGCTTGTAAAAGGTATCCATATATAATGAGGATATATAAGGAACCAATCTGAGTATATATTCCAAAATTGACAACTGTTTCGACATATTGGCCATTTTTATATTCTCTTGTACTTTTCAATATATTTTCGTTACAAGAGCAAAATCCGAGCTAGAAATATAAAAATTTAGAATACTGTACTATAAATTGAGGAAATAAATTGGGCATTTTGTGATAAAGATAATGCAAACCGTGAAAGTTATCGGATATGATATATCTCCTTGGCCAGAGGTAGCTAGATTGAGAGAGATGATGAAGATTATTGCTTAGAAATGTTGTATATGGAATATTTCAAAAGAAAATGTATTGGAACTTTTAGCAAGCAAATATGAGGCTTGAACCACAAGCCAAGAATTATATACACATATCACATTAAAGTAGCTTTTTGAGTTGAGAAGGTATATATTATGAGAGGCAAAGATCTCTCGAAGGGACGTCTAATAAAATCAAACAACAGATTGTGCATATATCTAAAGCCAAGCATTATGTTTCGTTGGCGAAATGGCAAGTCCACGCAATTATCTAATGCTATGTCTGTAAGTGCTATCCAGTATATGTAGGTTCTCTAATACTTGTATCTAATTATATAATTTGATTTAGGTCTTCATGTTTTTGTGTTTCTTTCATTTGCCTGATAGATTGTGGAACTTTTGGTGCATATGGATTGTGAAGGATGCGAAAAAAGGATACGAAGAGCGATTTCGAAAATAGAGGGCAAGAATATTTATAATTCATTTTTGTTTCATCCATCTCCTTAATTAGTTTGATGCTTTCATATTTCTCCCTTTCCTTTTTTATTATTTTTATTTTTGGATTTTTCTTTGGCAATATTCAGTTAGAACTTATATTTCTTTGGCAAATTCCTGGCTCTGCTCCTGTATAATATAATTCTTCATTAGTTAATTACTTGTCATTTACATTCATATCTGTATGTGTAATGATGAGAATATAATATTGCATGCATGCATAAGTGCAGGTGTGGATAGCTTAGAAATAGACATGGATAAGCAAAAGGTGACGGTGACGGGGTATGTGGATCAGCGGAAGGTGTTGAAGGTTGTAAGAAGAACAGGAAGGAAAGCGGAGTTTTGGCCCTTCCCATACGACACCGAATACTATCCGTATGCATCTCAATACTTAGACGAGTCCACGTATTCGTCTTCGTATAACTACTACATGCACGGCTCTAACGAAAGCGTACATGGCTACTTCCCGGACCCTTTATACTCAACCGTCGCCGATCAAACTGTACATCTCTTCAGTGACGACAATGTTCATGCATATTGCACCCTTATGTGATCATCCACTCACTCACTCTGCTAGCTTCTTAATTTTCAAATTAGTCATCCAAAAATGTTTTCAATTTAATTTGCTGCAGAAAAATTTATATGTACATGGGTGACAGTGTATGTGTATAGTAAAATTTGGCACATGACACGAAGTAAATTCTGGAGCAATGGTTTTTCTTTGTCACCAAAGCAATAGCCACGTATGATGCATGTCCCATTCTTTAATTGGCGTTCAGGGCCACCCTAGAGATGGGCACTGAGCATTGGCGGATTCAAATTTTTTTTTAGCGAAGGTGCAATATTGATTAAGTATGAAAAATGATTTTTTAAAATAATTATTTTCTCAAGATAATTTTTGGCGGCTTTTATTCCTTACACATCAAATAAGAAAACTTGATTTTATGGGATTTTAGTATGAAGTATATATTAACTTAATGAGCCATCATTTTTAGTCTAAATCGTATTTTGCACTAAAACTGATTTTTCATACTTTGATTTGGTGGGAATTTGATCTTCTAGTATTTTTATTTGAATCCAAATGGAGGGTACTTCCTTATTTACATTGTAAAGTGAAGTAAATGTCTTTGTCCTTTTACTTTCATTTATTTTTATATTACTCCATTTACTTAAATGTTGAAAATGGAAATAAAGTAATATGTACACAAGTTGAGCAAAAAGGCAATTTGAAGCACCTATAATGGTTTTTCCGACGCAATATTAGGAGGAAAACCTATAAATTTCCAATGGATAATTAGTCCGTTTTGGGTGAGAAAAATCCACAAAACATTATTTGGTGAAATAACCATAGAGCCATGCGTGTTTAACCCGCAAAGCAAATTTCCATGCTTAGTCCACCGAAAATGAAGGCTTGGGTGTTTAACCCATCAACAGCTCATCGATGATATTCATCGAAGTTATGAATGCTTTTGAGCATTCATATGTTCTTGTTGCCATCAAACACGAGGAAATCAGGCTTTTATCTGGTTCCAGCACCATGAACAAGGCAAAGAAATATCATTAGAAAGTCTCAAGCAAACAACATAAAGCTATGAGATTTCTATGATGACAATGATCCACCAACAAAACAAAAATAATGCAATTCCCTTTGTTGACCCATGGCCGTGAAGAAGTCACAAAGAAGAGCTCACTTGATGCACACCAGATGAGGCGAAGGCAAGGCTCAAGAAAACTAACTTGTTCCAATTGTTGATGTAGCTAGCAATTAAAAGCTGTGCAGTGTCTTCTAGAAGAAAGGCCTAATTGAACTTGATTTGCTGCACAATGACGCTCTCATCATAAGCATCCAAATTGCATAAGCCATGATAGAGCGAATTCATGTTGATGAGGGCAGAGCGGCCAATATCCTACAACTTTCGGTAGTCCAGCAAATAGGCATGGAGGCCAAGATTAACAAGCCAGGTTGCTAATTGGCTTCAATGGAGCAACCTCGATCATTATAAGAATGAGCTCAATATCTACTCTCCACTAGTGATCAGTGCGTAGACATTCATGATAATCGACGAGGTCTCCTCCTACAATGGCATCCTAGGCAGACCATTGTTTGGGAAGATCAAGCCATCACTTTTGCCACGTACTAGAAAATTCGATACCTAATCCTTAGGAGGAGTGTCGGGCAGATCGACAACAATTAAGCAATGGTGAGAAGATGCTTAGCTCAAGGGTTGAAGAACAGCAAGCAAGCACAATTCATACAGGTAAGCCAGACAGAACAAGTAGGGCAGGAAGCAGATCCCATTCCTGACAGTTGAGCAGACCAAAAGGGAAATGGAATAGCCATCCCTCAATAGCAATTAAAGAGCCAGGACCAAGACGAAGGAATCTGTCTGGAGGTTTCTCCTAAAGAAGAATGGAAGCTCGAGGAGGACATTGAGCTAGTACCCTTTGATCCTAACATGCCAGATAGAAAAGTGTGTATCGGCTTATGCCTAGGCCCAGAAGAGAAGGTGAAGTTGACCACCTTCCTCCAGAACAACAAAGACGTGTTTGTATGGTCACCATTTGACATGTCATGCATTGATCTGCAGATCATCTGCCATTGCCTTCATGTCAACCCAGCTAGCAGACCAGTAGCGTAGAAAAGACGCAACTTGACGCAACTTTGCTCCCGAGCAAGTTGCCATCATTGAAGCCAAGATTAACAAACTCTTAGCTATCGACTTCATTGAAGAAGTCTCTTACTCGAAATGGCTAGCCAACATTGTTCTGGTGGAGAAGAAAGACCAAGGCAAGTGGAAAGTGTATGTGGACTACACCGACCTTAACAAGGCATGCCCGAAGGACAACTTTCCACTACCAATAATTGATCAGCTAGTAGATTCAACTTTTGGTAACCAACTGCTCAGCTTCATGGACACCTACTCCTGCTACAATCAATTCATGATGCACGAAGACGATAAAGCAAAGACCTCCTTCATCATCGAAATGGGTATATGCTACTACAAAGTCATGCCGTTTGGGTTTTCAAGGAGCAGATGGGCAAGACTATGGAAGTTTACGTAGATGACATGGTAGTCAAAGAGGCATCGAAGCACATCCGAATCAAATAAAGGTCATCATCAACATGAACTTGCCTGCCACAATGAAAGAGATACAAAGTATGACGGCTAGAGTAGCAACTCTTAACCGATTTCTTTCAAGATATATCGACAAGTGCATGCCATTCTTCAAAGCTTTGAAGAAAGGATAAAGAGACAAGTGGGATGAAGAGTGCGAAGTAGCTTTTCAAAACTTGAAGACCAACCTCACTTCAGCTCCCCTGCTCTCAAAATCCGTATCAGGCGAAGATTTGTTTATCTACCGGGCAGTGTCCAACTAAGTAGTTAGCGTAGCTCTTATCCGAGAAGAGTTGTGGGCACAACATCCAGTATTCTACACGTCAAAAAACCTCCTCGATGCAAAGACTCACTATCTGAAAATGGAGAGGCTCATTTTGCTCCTTGTAGTTCCCTTGAGAAAGTTAAGACCCTACTACCAAGCTCACCGAATCATTGTCATGACATAATTTCTTTTGAGATCGATTCTGCAGAGTCCCGACGCTTCCCAGCTACTCATGAAATGGGCTATCGAATTGAGTCAATATGACCTCCTTTACAAGCTGAAGATTGCTATAAAAGCCCATGCTCACCGAATCATCGTTATGACAGAATTTCTTTTGAGATCGATTCTGCAGAGTCCCGACGCTTCCCAGCTACTCATGAAATGGGCTATCGAATTGAGTCAATATGACCTCCGTTACAAGCTGAAGATTGCTATAAAAGCCCATGCTTTAGCAGATTTTATTGCAGAATTCACTCCATCTGTAGATGAAGAAGGGAAGCTAGTCGGCAGACACAAGGAAAGTAAGAGAGCAGAAGAGACCTCCTCCGCCAAATCTGACATTCCCAAAGACATGTGGCAATTGCACGTAGACGGAGTGACAAATCACAAGGGAGTGGGAGCAGACGTCTTTATAATCACCTCGGAAGGAACCTTATTAGAGCAAGCCATCAGATTGGGCTTTCCAGCCTCAAACAATGAAGCTGAGTATGAGGCATTGCTGGCTAGCCTACGCGCAACAGAGGAGCTGTTGATCAAGAGGTTTGCCATATATTCAGATTCCCAGTTGATCACTAATCAAGCTTAAGGGAGTACATGGTGAAGCACTCAATGGTGATCCAGTACCTAGACAAAGTCCAAGAACTTTTGAAAGCATTCCCTACCTTCACCATCCAACAAGTTCCCCGGGTAGAGAACACACATGTAGATGCGCTAGCAAGCCTAAGATAAGAGTTAGACACCTAGTTCATACGCTATATTTCGATCGAGCACCTTGATCAGCTAAGCATTGAAGACACAGAGCAGTTGGACCTGATGCAGATCAACTAGCTGGCAAGACCCCATCATTGACTACGTGGTGAACACAAATTTTCCAAGAGAGAAGTTCGAGACCGGGAAAATAAAGCAGAAAGCGGCAAGATACTATATGAAGGACAACAAGCTTGTTCGAAGATCATATTCCGGTCCTCATCTCACCTGCATCAATTTCCAGAAACTCTCGAAGTGCTATGCAAAATCCACAATGGCGAATGTGGAAATCACACTGGGGGCAGGTTACTAGTCTAGAAGGCACTTAGGATAGGCCATGACTCTACGGAGTATGTCAAAAGATGTGATTAATGCCAGCACTACAAGCTAGTCCTGAGCTTACCAGTTGAAGTATAGCACCCATAGAACAGCCCATGGCCATTCATGCAATGGGCCATTGATTTAGTAAATCCCATGCCGTTAGCACCTGCCAAGAAAGACATGATGATCGTCGCCACCGACTATGTTAGTAAATGGATCGAGGCCAAAGCTCTTTCCTCTACTAAAGAAGCCGACATGGAGCGGTTTATCTAGAAGAACATCATTTGCTGGTTTGGCTGCCAGCAGTCGCTGGTCACCAAAAATGGGTCATAGTTCATTGCTAAGCAGATTAACGCGCTCTTTGCAAAGTTGTTTGGGCCTAATTTGACAAACCCAGTCCAAGAGATCAAAAGCCCATATCAATTTTGGATAGCCACCAAAATATACACTTAGCCCAATGCTGGAGGCCCATATGGATGAGGCAGAGTCAGACCCAGGCAGTATGAACTAAAATTGGAATCGAAAGCCCAAATTCAAAGAAAGCCCAGCCCAGAACCTATCCCACCACGAGAATGACTCAGGCTTGGCATGTTCAAAGTGAAGAAAGATGAAGCCCAAGAAGAGAAACAGACCCATGTGACTTCCTGACTTTGAAAAGTCAACAATTTCAACTAGGTTGCTAAGGAGTTAATAAAGGCAGGTCTTAAAACAAGCAAAAGTCTCCAGCCTTTTCAGGCAAAAGAAGATCACAATCCCTTTTCTATATTCAGAAAAATTCTGCTCCAGAGCAGGTACCATTTCCAAGAGATAAGCATGCTATATTTTATACAGAGATAAGAAGGAAACAGGGAGTTGTTCAAACTGGAAAATCAAACTAACCATCACAGTTTGAGCTCTTTCAAGAAATACAGAGAAGTGATTGACCTTGGAGCTGACTATTAATAGCTTATCTGCCAGAATCCCCTTTTCTTTGCTTTTTTTATGAAAGATGTTTTGAGAAATTCTTGCCGCCCATTATTAAAAGAATTAAAAACCCTACTCCAGCATTTCCTAAAAATATGAGAGGAGGTGAATAGGTAAAAAGGACAATCAATCAAACAACCAAAAAATCAACCAAAGACAAAAATTCAAAATGATCACTTGATCTTCGAGAACCTTCAAACAAACCGGAGCAACCAAAAGCTCATTTGAGCCACAAAAGAAGCCAGCTGTAGACTGGAACTTCCAAGTTCAGACTTAGAGAAATAAGTCATTCAAAATGAGACTCCTCTTGTTACAAATTTGGTTCAGTAAAATCCAAGACGAGCAGAGTTTGATTTTTTTACAAACATGAAAACCTCAACAAATTTATGGAGAGCCCTGATCAAGCAGAACATGTACTATAGTGTAGTTCCAGCTCAGTAAATCCTCAGATCCAGCCACTTCTGCCCCTTTCAGACTGAAGAGGCTGCAATTATGCTCGTTCAAAAGCCTTCCAGGGCTTGAAATAGATTAAAGCTCTGCCAAACTCGAACTTTGGTATTGATTCACAGCTAAAGCCAAGTAGTTGAAGTTGTTGACGGTCTAATCCAGCACAGACATACCCATTCCAGTCCGGATCGGAAGCTTCTGTCCAGGCAGAAATGGAATTCTAGCTATCTTTTGTCTTTCTAGAGTTGATTTTTCCCTTTCTAGTTTGGTAGAAGGCAGTTCTGCCTAAAACAGGGGGGGTTATTATCATTTATTCTGGCAAGAACTACCAATCTTGTACTGTGATAAATTGTGAAGTCCTCACCAGTCTGAGGCAGGAAAAGAACTTACTTGGGAGATATTCCTTACCTAAATTCACAATCGCATGTTTAGAAATCAGTAACTTGGGGCGCAAGTTATCTGTTTTTAAGAAGTCTGCTAGGATTTTTATTGCTAGTAGTGGCACGCTCGCACACTAAAGAAAGTTGACTTGTTGACCAATCAATGGTTCTCAACGCAATGGGGAACTTTACCCTTCCATCACAGGAGCAAACACAAAATGGGTGAACAATTTGGCACGCCCAGTGGGACTTCTCAGTATACATACTCCTAGAGAAATTTTTCTAAAGTATATGAATATTTGAAGTTCTAGCCAGAACCCACGCTGCGCCATGGAAAGAGATCAAGTAGTTCTTCGAGAAGGACTGGAGTCAGAAGAAAGTTATGCCAGGCAATCAACCCATGGCAGTACCAGGAGCAGATGGTCCAGGTCTGGCTCCAGAAGATTGAATCGGATACAAGACGCTGTGTTCCGACAGGAGGCTACAGCACAAAAGAGCTAAGATACTCTGAATAATATGATAGCCATGATGCAATGGCAAGTTAACAGGCAGTTCAGGAAGGACCGTGAGGCTGCCATGGCTAGAATTCCAAATTATGATGTTGTGGTCCAGTAACTAGACCTCTCTTATGGTCCTCCACTAGGATTGGCATGGCCATATCAAGAGAACTCTCTCATCACACAGATAGCTAGAATACAAAGGCATGGAGAGATCCAAGCTAGATAGAGGGGAGGAGCCCCTCCCATCCAAGAGCAGGAGGGTCCAGTTGGGCCAGAAGGCCTTGCACCAGTTCAGGTCCAACAGAATCAGCCAGAACCTCTACCTATTCCACAACCTGTGGCCCCACGTGATCAACCTTTAGTACTTCTGCCTGAGGCACCAACTGTGTTGCCCTACAGACCCAGAAGGATGGACCCCAATCCATTCCCTCCACCAGCTAGAGGCAAAAGAGGCAGAGGGGGAATTAACCCCTTCACCAACAATGATAGGAATAGACCGGGGGCAAACTGGAGGAATCATCCAGATTTCGAAGAAGAGGAAGAACACAGGGAGGAAGTTCTGCCCAGGTCATTTAGAATGGAGCACAGGATTGACCATGTCCAGCCAGAACAATGACCAAATCCGCACCCTGTCAATGCTTTAAATGACATAGGGGCACTCCAGAGAATGATCAGGGAAATGATGGAGCTTGAAGCCAGAAGAGGAGAAAGGCCTACCTACAGAAAGCCATATCCGGCTTACATAGATCAGATACCTCTATCCCTGGGTTTTAAAGTACCAAACTTCACTTTGTTTAACGGAGAAGACCCCCATGCTTCATCAGTTGAGCATATAGGCAAATTCTCTGTCCAGTGCATAGCCATAGAAAATAACCCCCTGTTAAAACTGAGGCTTTTTGGAAACTCTCTCTCTGGACAAGCCTTCACCTGGTACACCAGTCTACCAGCTAACTCTGTTCAAACTTGGGAGCAAATGGAAAATATTTTCCATGACTAATATTTCAGGATCCAGCCAGAAGTCACCATCAGTGATTTTGTTGCCCTCAAATAGAGTGAAGATGAACCTGCTCAGGACTTCATAACCAGATTCAGAAAGCTTAAGATGAGACGCCGAATCCCTATGGAAGAAAGGCACTTCATCCAAATGGCTCAAGCCGCCCTTAAAATCTGTCTGAGAAAAAGATTTGATGGGATGCTATTTGGAGATCTGACAGAACTAGCAGACAAAGCATCTAAATATGAGGAGCTGCTCAGGGAAGAACAACAGAGGATGAACTCTTCTAAAGGGACATACTACAAGACCCCTTCTTCTTCGGTACATTTGGTTGAGGTAGAATCAGAAGAAGACACAAGGGTTGAAATTGCAGTGGTAGAAATGGCAAAATTGAAACATCCCATCAGCTGCAAGGCTCTTACAAAGCCACCAAAGGACCAGAAGCCACCGCCGTTCACATGATGGTTCGTTTGAAACAAACCAACACAGAACATGGTCTATTCCTTCGATCTGACCAAGGTGGATGCTTTATTTGATGAGATGTTGCTACAAAAGGCAATAGAGACACCCTACAGAAGAACTTAAGGGTAGACAGTATTGCAGGTGGCACAACTCTTGGAACCATTCCACCAATAGTTGTGTTGTTTTCATGGATGTCATACAGGAAGGAATAACAGCCGGAAAGCTAAAACTGGCAGAGAAACCTCCATCAGTTACAACAGATCCAATTAAGATGCTCGGGAATGCAAAGCCCTTGGCAACTATCATAGAAGGGAGATGGTATTCTGTGGGGAAAAATTGTAGACCAACTCTGGAGTTAACTAGAACTCAGAAGAGGAGGTTCAAAGGCAGCACTGCACATTCCTTAAGAACAAGGACGACACACAGGTACTTCCAAAGACCAGTTCTGCCAGAAAAGGGAAGAATCCAGAAATACCTCCTCTGGCAGAACAAACAACTTGCCAGCCACAGAAGCTGATAAAGGCAGAATCTCCAGGCAGACCTTCCGTCCATCCTGCCACATCCTCAGTCAACTAGCTCAAACCTTCACAGATACAAGGTGAACCTGAACCCATTCCAGTAGAAAGACAAGAAGACTGGACAGAAGACTATGAAGAGAAGTAGTTGGACTATGAACCATCTGCAGATGACCAGAATGGACTCCTTGAAACAGGAGAACAGGAAGACTGGACGGAAGAGTATGGGGAAGAACAGTGGAGTATGATGGAGAACTAGATGAAGAAATTGAGGCTTTTGGTGCAGAATTAGAGAGTTTACTGCAAGATAATCTAGGCATCAACATGGTGTTCATTTTGCCAGAAAAATTCAGGGCAGTAGAAGGGCAAGAAAACACTCTGGAGGGAGACGTGTTCTCCCATAAAAGTTTTGAATGCAGATTGGCAGATTGGAGTTAACCAGAATAGCAAACACCTACTGCCAAAACAGGTGAAACTGCCATGAAACTGCCTGCAAAACAACTTTGTTTCTCCAAATCGACCAAAGAGATTGCTAATTATCTCAGACCTCTGTTCATAACAGCAAACTTTGGGGGTATTCCTATTCCCAAGGTGATGGTAGATGGAAGTGCAACCATTAATCTTCTACCTCACAGATTGTTGAGCAAGATGGCAGAACAGAGAATGATCTAATTTCAACTCATATGATGGTCACCAACTTCGCTGGGGGCATCACCAAGACCCATGGAATCCTAGATGTGGACGTTATAGTTGGAACTAATGAGCTGAAGATTGCATTCTTTGTGGTAGACACCACTTCTACCACTTACAATGTATTGCTTGGCAGGGACTGGATCCACTAGAGCTTATGCGTTCCTTCCACTTTGCATCAACAACTAGCCCTTTGGAATGAAGAAGGTTACATGGAGATAGTAGAGGCCAATCCATGGCCATTTCTGCCCTCTGCCATGTGTTTTGAGGCAAGGTATTATCATGATGACCTTGGTCCTTTCACCTTCTTTGGAGTCAACCAGAATGGCCGCCCCCATGGTGTCACGGCCCAGAGACTCATTGAAGATGGTCTAGGTAGTTCTCTAGAGGACTGGAATAGACCTTTTGTTCTGAACCTAAATAACTCTGATGTTTAGTCTCAATCAACAAGAAAAGGATCGGGCTACGACAATCCGATCCATTACAAAAAGATTGTTGATATACTAGGAATAAAGGAAACTCTTTATGTAGAATCCAGCCATCAATATGGCAGAATTCACCCATGAGAGTACTGAAGAGCAAGAAGAGAGTTTATAGGAGGAAGTACTAGATTTTGCACTAGCAGCACTGGATGACTCTTTACCAGAGTGGAAGATCCATTGCAGTAGATAAACTTAGGGACAGAAGAGGATCCAAGACCCACGTTCATTAGTGTGCTTTTGAAAGAACCACTCAAAAGTGAAATCATTGCACTTTTGCATGATTTTAGAGACTGTTTTGCTTGGCATTATCATGAGATGCTTGGATTGGACAGAAAGCTGGTAGAACACAAGTTGCTAATCAAAGAAGGCTATCTTCCTGTCAAACAGGCCAGAAGAAGAATGTTTATGGAAGCAGAACTCAAAGTCAAGGAAGAAATAGAAAGATTGCTCAAGGCAGGATTCATCAGACTAGCCATTTATGCTGATTGGCTAGCCAATATTGTGCCAGTTCTGAAAAGAAAAACAGGGGCAGTAAGAATCTGTGTGGATTATAGGAATCTGAATGAAGCATCCCCCAAGGATGAATATCCTATGCCAATGGCAGATATGCTGGTAGATGGAGCTGCTCATAACCAAATGCTATCTTTTATGGATGGCAATGCAGGATATAATCAGATCATGGTAGTATAAGAAGATATCCATAAGACAGCTTTCATGTGCCCAGGACATATAGGTGCTTTTGAATACACTGCAATGCCTTTTGGCTTAAGAAATGCAGGGGCCACTTATCAAAGAGTAATGAATTCTGTTTTCTATGATATGATAGGCCATTCTCTAGAGGTATATATAGATGATGTAGTGATTAAATCCCCAGAAGAGGGAGATCATGTATCAAATCTAAGAAAAGCATTCTTAAGAATGAGACAACATATGTTGAAAATGAATCCCAAGAAATGTGTTTTTGGAGTTCAAGCAGGAAATTTCTTAGGTTTCTTGGTCCACCAAAGGGGCATAGAGATTGACAAAGATAAAGCAAAACCCATCATATAAGCTCTACCACCTCGGAAAAAGAAAGATCTGTAGAGTCTCCTAGGAAAAATTAACTTTCCAAGGAGATTCATATCCAATTATGTAGGAAAAATCCAGCCTTTCTCCTCCTTGCTAAGGTTCAAACAGGAAAAGACTTTTAAGTGGGAGGAAAAGCACCTACAGGCTTTTGAGCAAATCAAACACTACCTCTCAAATCCTCCAGTTCTGTCCCCACAAAAGAGAGGTAGACCGCTCAAACTCTATGTGTCTGCATTAGAAGTGTCCATTGGGAGTTTGTTAGTTCAGGATAACAAGGAAGGGAAGGAACAGGCAGTCTACTATTTGAGCAGAACTCTAACAGAAGTAGAAAGGAAATATTCTGCAATTGAAAGACTTTGTCTAGCCTTATACTTCACTGCTGTGAAACTCAGACACTACATGCTGTCATTTACCATCTACATCATTGCCAAGATAGACCTGATCAAATACATGCTAATAAGGCCAATGTTGAGAGGCAGAATTGGAAAATGGACTCTGGCTTTGACAAAATTTAGTTTCAGATATGTTCCTCAGAAAGCTGTCAAAGGGCAAGCTGTAGCAGATTTCCTAGCAGATCACCCAGGGGAAGTAATTGAAAACATGGATTCTTCGGATATAGCAAATGCAGATCTGTTAACTAGAGCTCAGACTTGTCTTAACAATCCCATCTACCCAGTTCACCTTACACCTTGGAAACTGTACTTTGATGGATCAAAGACTGATGTAGCCTCTGGGGCAGGGATTATTTTAGAAGAACCACTAGGGATCAGACACTGTTATTCTTTCCAGTTAGAGTTCCAGTGCACCAACAACAGGGCTAAATATGAAGCCTTAATCATTGGCCTTGAGATGCTGGTGGAATTAGGAATCCAATCTGTTGAAATTTTGGGAGATTCTATGCTTGTGTTGAAACAGATTGCTGGAGAATACAAGTGCCTAAATCCTTTTCTAGCTGTCTATCTTGTGGCAGCCAGAAATCTTCTGATAGAATTCAAGGAAGCTACTTGGGAACATATCCCAAAAGAAGAAAACTTTGCAACCAATGAATTGGCTCAGATAGCAACAGGTATACAAATGCTTGAGGACTGTGTGCAAAGGATCATCAAGGTAGGAAAGAAAAGTCTACCATCTGTTCTGATAAGAGGAATGGAGATAGATGACGATTCTGCCATAATCACTGAAAATGATTGGAGAAATCTCATCATAAATTACTTGCAGTATCCAACCCTGCCTTCTGAGAAAAGAGTCAGAATCATGGCTTTGAATTACCTTATGTGGAATGGAGATTTGGTCCGGAAAAGCAAAGATGAAGTACTTCTAAGGTGCCTAGGAAAGAAAGAATACATGAAGGTCATGGGAGAGACCCATGAAGGAATTTGTGGAGCTCATCAAGGAGGAAGGACAATGTGCTGGTTAATTAGAAGGTATGGCTACTTCTGGCCAACCATGATGAAGGATTGCATTAACTATTCCAAGGGATGTGAGGCTTGTCAAAGGCATGGCCCAATTCAGCAAGCTCCTTCAGTTCCCATGAATCCAGTAGTCAAGCCATGGCCATTCAGACGATGGGCAATGAATCTCATGGGCAAGATTTATCCAGCCAGTAGCAAACAACATTGCTTCATCATTGTAGCCACAAATTATTTCACCAAATAGGTGGAAGCCAAGTTTGTCAAATCCACTACATCTCAAGAAATCATCACCTTTATAGAAGAACAAATTATCCAAAGGTTTGGCATTCCAGAATCAATCACAATTGACAGGGGATTTTCTTTCATATATGGAGAAATGCTAGATATGGCAGAGGCATTCAAATTCAAATTACTTCAATCCAGTCCTTACTATGCTCAAGCTAATGGACAAACAGAATCAAGTAACAAGGTGATCATCAACATTATCAGAAAAATGCTTGAGAAAAATCCAAAGCAATGGCATGAGAAGTTATCAGAAACTCTGTGGGCATATAGGACTTCAAAGAGAGAGGTAACTGACATGACCCCATATGCCCTAACCTATGGCCATGATGCAATTCTACCTGTGAAGATAGCAGTCCAATCTCTCAGAATTGCTCATTAACACTATTTGATTGGAGAAGACTACTCTCAAGCCATGCTGCTAGAACTGGAAGGATTGGATGCAAGTAGGATTGATACCCTCAACAAACTCTTAGCAGGGAAGCACGCTGTATCAAGGGCCTACAACAAAAGAGTAAAAAACAAGAGTTTTGAAGAGGGAGAAATAGTCTGGAAGCAGTTCTGCCTCTTGGTACTCACATAGCTGGTTATGGAAAATGGTCACCTACATGGGAAGGTCCTTTCATAATTAAGCAAATCCTTGGAATGGGGGCATACAGATTACAGGATCGAGATGGAGATGTTATGCTGCACCAATCAATGGCAAGTGGTTGAAGAAATTTCGTCCAACTATGTGGGATTCACAGGCTGTACAAACAGATCTTGAAATAGAGAGGGAACTAAATGAAAGTGCTGCTTGAATTTTTGTTTCAGAAGTTTGGCGTTTATTATATTTTGATAGGTTCTTATTTTCTTCTATTTTAACAAAAGAAACTGCAAGTGCAAGAAAGAGTTCTACAAAAATAACTTTTATTTAAATATAGTCACTCTTATGACTAATTGTTTATTATAGTCACAGTTTAAAATTAAAACCCTAATTTCCTAAGGGTTTCTTGCAAACTAGCCTTTTTGATAGAAAGTTCCTTTTGAAGCAACACCCCCTGGTGGATTGAAGCCTCTGCAATTTCCAAAGCCGGACTGGAAGCTGAAACCATGCTCTGCACGAGGAAGGTGGCCTTGGTCTTGGAACTTAGTCCAGCCCCGAGTCTATTCTACACCTCCCTGCATTCTGCCAACTGTTTTTTAAGCTCTTCAATCTGCTTCTCCAGCTTATATGCAG
Organism: Prunus persica; assembly: GCF_000346465.2. Lineage (NCBI taxonomy): Eukaryota > Viridiplantae > Streptophyta > Magnoliopsida > Rosales > Rosaceae > Prunus > Prunus persica. Next base: position 4,009,401 of record NC_034015.1, read on the forward strand.
TAGCCTTGGCTGCTTTATATCCTGCAACTATCTGATCCAGTTCTACCTTCTGTTTTGCATAATCAGCCAAGTTGGCTTTGTGAGTAGACTTGCAGAACTCAGAGGTTTTGAAGGTGGGCTTGAGATCCTCATAACGATCGTGAAGGTTGAGCACATTTCTAGCCAGGCTAAGGCCCCTCTCAAGGATAGGCTTGGGGGCCATGTTCTGCTTGTGCAAAAGATCCAGATCCTGCATCAACTGATCAATAGCCTCCCTGTTCTCGTCCAGTTCTAGCTCAGTAGACTGCCAGATCTTCAGCCTCTCCATTGCCTCATCCACCGCCTTGGACTTGGCCTTACCAGGGGTGAACTGAGTTTTTCTAGTTTGTCCAGCTAGGCATCCAGATCCATAGCCTCAAATTCCGCAAGCTTCGGATCAGCAAAGGAAGCAGTGGCAGATGAACCTGGAAAGGAATGGATGGGCATCTGCAAGAAGAGCTCAGGTCAATTATATGCAAAATTTTGGAACCAAGGGAAAATCCAAAAAGAGTAAAGTACTTACAGCAACAATTGGAGGCTTCAGAGGGCTGGTCATCACTGCCAAAACCCCAACAGTCCTAGGCACTTCTACCTAAAAATACTAATAGTTAGAGGAGCAAAGATAGGATAGAACTGCAGGAAATAGATAGACAAAGTTAAAATAAAAATTACCACAAGTTCAGAAGCAATAACAGCTACTTCCACTCTAGCTTCTGGGACTGCAGCAGGAAGTTCTGCCTGTTCCATAGGCTCTGATACAGATTGCTCTGCCTGCTCCTCAGATACTGGAGTGGCAGTAGAGTTTTCTACCTCTGCATCCTCAAAAAGGCCCAGCTCTGAAGTAGTCAGTTCGGCCCTTGGGGTTTCCTGCTGCTTCTGTGCCAAAGCGATGCTCTCCGCAATCACTTCAGCAAGAAATTTCCTCCTACAGATAGACATAAATCAGAACAAAAGAAATAAAAAGACAGAATTGCTGTTACAATCAGAAAACAAGACTTACCCTTTTTTCCATTTCTTTGCTTTCACTTGGGGCCCTTCTTTTTCTAGCTCATTCTCCTACTCTGCTGCCTTGAAGGCCTCTCTCAGCTCTTCATCTGTCCCAGAAGTGCTGGTAGGAGCTGATGCAAGTTCTTCTGTGGCCACATACTCTACCACAATCCTCTTAGTAAGTCTTTTTGACTTGGTAGGACTTTCAGCTGTAATAAAACAAAAGATGATTAGAACATGAGCTGAATTAAGCAAAACAAAGCAGAACAGAATTAAGAAGACTCAAACTTTCAGAATTTACCTGAAGTCGCAGGCTGAGCAGCACTATCATGGACTGGAGCAATTTCTTTCCTCTTGTTCCTTTTGCCTGAAAGAATGGCCTCAACAGTTGGTTGTTTTGCCAGGTTGTCATCCTCTTCATCTCTAGAGGGAAGCTCCAGGTTTCCAGCAAAAATAACAGAAGTGACTGCACAGAGAACAAACAAGTCAGAAGATAGTCCAGCATAAGGATAATAGAAGGAATAGAATGATAGAAAAACTTACCAATCACCTCTCTAGCCTGGATAGATTGTCCACCTATGTTCTTTGTCAAGGAAGGGTCTGTTATAGACATAACAAAATTGTTAGAAATCATCACAGAGACAGAATAAGCAAAACGCAGACAGAATCATAAAATCTACCTTCTATGATTCGAGCATTGATGTCTTTAATGGTTTGCACCATGAATCTGTGAGTCTCCTCTCCTGCGTGAACAGTCTAGGCATCCCAGCCATCAAAAAGCACTTTGAGTACAGTACTGGAGGCAGGTAGACCTTGAAACCTAGCTTTCCACCAAGCGTCAAACTCGGCAGAACTGCAAGAATTAGGCTCCCAGGATGGATAGAGAGTCTCTACACTATTATTAATCTTGTTCACTCCACATCTAGCATCCATGTGCACTTCCAGATCATCTAAATCCCTCCAGGAAGTGGCCCGATTACAGCTTCTGTATGATTTAAGTGGAATGAGCTGAGGGCAGCCGAGTTATCTTGCACAGAAATTAGGGTGATACACTTCTGCCCCCAAATGATAATTTGGAGGCTTTCCACCTCCATGGGGTAGGTCTCTTGGCAGGGTTACGCTCAGAAACTTCTTTCTGAAGTCAATTCTGGTTGTTTCTTCCTCTGGTTCCTTCTCAAATAATCTGAATCCAGGCTAGAACTAAGGATACGTCCGTCTAAGTACTAACTACCATTAAGCGGCAGATCTCTTGGTGCAATGCCTGAAGAACATTAGATACTCTTCAATGGAGCGTTTGGGCACTTCTGCCAACATTAGAGGATGAGCTAAGACTTGATTTCAGGCAAAACCATGTCTGGAAATCTCAGTTTTGGGAAATACACTTGTAGCCAGATCTGGATCATCCAAAATGAGCTGGGAGCAGATAAATTTAGGGGATTCTCCAGAGTAGCAGTGTGCAGATTCTTGAATAGATAGGCCAGAACTGTAGGCCCAAGTCCAACATCAGTATGGTTGTATACTGCCTCTGCCAGGTGCCTGTACTCAAGCAGAACTGCTGAGGAACAGTTTGGGAAAATGAACCTGTTCAGTCAGTACAGGAGGAATAACATGTGCTGCTAATCCTTGTCCTTCTCATCACTAAACTTCCTCAAGTAGCTAGAAAATGAGCAGTTCTGGCTGATGGTGGCTGGAGAGATGGTGAATGGCTTGGCCAATTTTTCTTGGTTCTTCCTCCTATGGTAGTCACCCACTGCATCTACAGGTCTTCCATGGGGCCTGAACCCAAAAATTTGAGCCATATCCAGCAAGGTTGGTGTCATTGGGCCCACACGAAAATCAAAAGTATTACTGGCAGAATTCCAGAAACACAGGGCGGCAGCAAGAAGATTCTCATCTCTGTTGATGGAATGCTTGGATAGTAGAATTGTGTCATAAATCCCTGCCCTCCTCTAGTGAGCTCTGAATTTGGGGAGAAGTTTGTCAATCCAATCTACCCATTTCACAGAACTGTTCCTCACCTCACTGGATGGGAATGAACGACTCAAATTCTTGCTGACCCAAGAATGAGAAGCCAAGGCAGAAGAGCTCTCGAAACAAAGGGGTGCTTCAGCATCATTTTTGAACAGTTCTGCCATTTCAGCAGGGATAGAACCAAACCAGTGAGGGCCCAAAACTAGGGTATTGTCTAACAGGTGGAGGACATTTTCATCCATGTTTTTCTTGGCAAAAGAGTGGAGCTTGCTTCTGACCTCTATCGCGTGGTTGTCAACTCCAGCCCCAGTGATGTAATCGGGAGGAGTTGAAGAAGAAGAAGAACCTTGGGCATGAGTTTTGGAAGAGGACATTTTCAGAAATTTTGAGCTAAGACAAAGAGAGAAACAAGGAAAATAGGGTCTGATCGAAGAGAAGAGTGAAATTGAGGAGAACTGAGAGAATCAAAAATCTAAGGAAACTAGGTTTTGAAGTGAACAAGAGTTGGAGTTTCAAATTTCTTAACAAAGGTCGAAATCGGGGGAAGAAGAAGACGATACGCCACCTGATAATGAGTAGCTAGTAACTAGCTAGTAACTGGCCATTTTCCCACGAAGTCTAGTTCTTGGTAGGCAGACGTGGCAGACATGAGCTAATGGAAGAAACTGGCACGCACATTAATGGCCAAGTCATTAAGTCTGGAACCGTTCAAAAAATGATTCAAACTTAGGGGGCATTGTTTGGGCCTAATTTGACACACCCAGTCCAAGGGATCAAAAGCCCATATCAATTTTGGACATCCACCAAAATATACACTCAGCTCAACACTGGAGGCCCAGGAGGATGAGGCAGAGTCAGACCCAAGCAGTATGGACTAAAATTGAAATCGAGAGCCCATATTCAAAGAAAGCCCAGCCCAGAACCTATCCTACCATGAGAATGACTTGGGTTTGGCATGTTCAAAGTGAAGAAAGATGAAGCCTAAGAAGAGAGACAGACCCACGTGACTTCCTGACTTTGAAAAGTCAGCAATTTCAACTGGGTTGCTAAGGAGTTAATAAAGGAAGGTCTTAAAACAAGCAAAAGTCTCCAGCCTTTTCAGGCAAAAGAAGATCACAATCCCTTTTCTATATTCAGAAAAATTCTGCTCCAGAGCAGGTACCATTTCTAAGAGATAAGCATGCTATATTTTATAAAGAGATAAGAAGGAAACAGGGAGTTGTTCAAACTGGAAAATCAAACTAACCATCACAGTTTGAGCTCTTTCAAGAAATACAGAGAAGTGATTGACCTTGGAGCTGACTATTAATAGCTTATCTGCTAGAATCCCCTTTTCTTTGCTTTTTTTATGAAAGATGTTTTGAGAAATTCTTGCCGCCCATTATTAAAAGAATTAAAAACCCCACTCCAGTATTTCCTATAAATATGAGAGGAGGTGAACAGGTAAAAAAGGACAATCAATCAAACAATCAAAAAATCAACTAAAGACAAAAACTCAAAATGATCACTTGATCTCTGAGAACCTTCAAACAAACCTGAGCAACCGAAAGCTCATTTGAGCCACAAAAGAAGCCAGCTATAGACCGGAACTTCTAAGTTCAGACTTAGAGAAATAAGTCATTCAAAACGAGACTCCTCTCGTTACAAATTTGGTTCAGCAAAAGCCAAGACGAGCAGAGTTTGAGTTTTTTACCAACATGAAAACGTCAACAAATTTATGGAGAGCCCTGATCAAGCAGAACAGGTACTACAATGCAGTTTCAGCTCAGTAAATCCTCAAATCCAGCCACTTCTGCCCCTTTTAGACTGAAGAGGCCGTAATTTTGCCCATTCAAAAGCCTTCTAGAGCTTGAAATAGATTAAAGCTCTGCCAAACTCGAACTTTGGTATTGATTCACAGCTAAAGCCAAGTAGTTGAAGTTGTTGACAGTCCAGTCCAGCACAGACATACCCAATCCAGTCTGAATGGGAAGCTTCTGTCCAAGCAAAAATGGAATTCCAGCCATCTTTTGTCATTCTAGAGTTGATTTTTCCCTTTCTAGTTTTGTAAAAGACAGTTCTACCTAAAACAGTCCACTTTATTATCATTTATTCCGGTCAGAACTACCAATTTTGTACTATGATAAATTGTGAAGTCCTCACCAATCTGAGGCAGGAAAAGAACTTACTTGGGAGATATTCATCACCCAAATTCACAATCGCTTGTTTAGAAATCAGTAACTTAGGGTGCAAGTTATCTATTTTTAAGAAGTCTGCTAGGATTTTTATTGCTAGCAGTGGCACGCTCGCACGCTAAAGAAAGTTGACTTGTTGACCAGTCAATGGTTCTCAAGGCAATGGGGAGCTTTACCCTTCCATCACATGAGCAAACACAAAACGCGTGAACAAAAGTATGGCATCAAGTAGCACTTATCAACTCCTAGATATCTGCAAGGCAATGGCCAAGCAAAAGCATCCAACAAGATTGTGCTAGACTGCCTAAAGAAAAGACTGGAAGGTGCCGAAGAAAAATGGGTCGATGCGCTGCCTGGAGTTCTGTAGGCTTATTGCATTACCAACAAGAGACCAACCGACAGGTAGCCTGCATTGATCAGAATTGTGAGTAGATAAAGGTCAACCTTGACCAGCTTAAAGAAGAATGAGAAAAGGCCATTTTTCTAGTATCAACTTATCAACAAAAGTTGATGTTCTACTACCTCAAGAGAGCCAAAGTGAGACAATTCCAACTTGATGACCTTGTGCTTATAAAAGATTTCATTTTAGCACAAATGCATGGATCAAAGAAGATGAAACCCAGTTGGGCAGGTCCTTACATGATCGGCTGATCTAGGGCAGATGGAGCTATACACTTGACACCCTAGAGGAAAAGGAAACTCTGAGACAATGGATTACTCATCATCCCCAAAGATACTACCCGTAAAGCCTCCACTTACCAGCCTGATCCCTAGCAGGCAACCAAGTCGTCTCTAACATAGTTGAAGCCAAAGCTATTTTCAATGTTTTTCCTTGTTCATCCATTTATTTCCATTCAATAAAGCGATGTAATCACGAGAAACATCAATACGAGTTCAAGTTTTCATTCAATGAAGTGTGCGAGACAAACTACAATGAAGCCTCCTAAGGGAGACGCAAGCCAAGCAGGCCAATGTCCAAAATTGTCCTAAGAGAGACGCATGACAACTATAATGAAGCATCCTAAGGGAGATGCATGCCAAGTAGGCCACTGTCCACATGCGTCCTAAGGGAGACGCAGGACAACTTCAATGAAACGTCCTGATGGAGATGCAGAAGAGCACCCTTTAAGTAAGTGTTGGGGAAACATTCACGCATCCTAAGGGAGATGCATAACCAAGGCACCAGCAGGTCATTCAAGTAGCTCACAAGACTCAATGCGAATTGAAGTTTAAAAAAAATAATAACAAAAGTTTTCATAGCAAAGTGACCGAATTGCCAAAGTTCAACAAAAAGAAGATGGTCAACCGTGACTCTTGATCAATAGCCTCCTCAGTTTCTGCCTGATTGGCTAGGCCCTCCACGGCTTCATCATGTTCCATCACTTGTTCATTAGTTGCAATCGTGTGCTCCGTAGCTCCAGTTACCTGCTCCACGACCTCAGCCACTACCTCACCAACTGCGCCCTCATTGGTATCATCTTCATAAACTGCAAGCTCATCAACCACCAGCTCTTCGACATCCTTTCTGTCTATAACATTAATCTGCACATCTAGCACGAGGGGAATCTCAGGGCAGAGCAGCTCAACATCTTCATCTTCAATAGGATGACAAGGGGCGACTCCACTCTTAGTGCTAGTTTACCATTGCTTATTTGGGGTGATAAGTGATTTTTAAAAAAAATTGGGAAGCCCAACCCGTTTGGTAAACTATGATAAAATCACTTATTGTTAAAAATTGCTGTGAGATAAAGCTATAAGAGAAAGTAGCTAATGAGGTGCTTTCATTTTCTGATTATCCAGGAATCAGTTTCGAAGATGCGCTAGGTTTAATGATTATGCGGCAATCATTTTTTGATTATGCGGGAATCAATACCAACAACAATTTTAACAAAAAAGTTTACCAAACGCCAAACTACTTTCTCTCACAGCTGATTTCTCTCACAGTAAATCTGACAGCGATTATTTTCACAGCGCAGCAATGCCAAACTGGCCCTTACAATCCAAGTAGCCCAGCTTGTAGGCGTCAACGACAGCTTCAAACTTGGATATTTCAGCAACTTCACGGTAGGCGTCAAACTTGGCCAGTAGCTTGTCATAAGTGTAGGTACTGGCAGCATGCTTGTGTTCGAGACGGAAGTAGGCCTCCTTTCTCCGTTGGATGGAAAAAGCAGAGGAGTCGAGTTCACCATCTTTTAGAACAATCGAAATTTTCAATAGGGACATGTTCCTCTTCAATTCAAACACCTTTGTCTCACGGTAGGCTAGCTCGGTCGAAAGCATGCTATTCAACTCAGCAATTTTCTTCTCTAACCCTTCGAGCTGAGGAGAAGAGAGGGCACCAGCAGACGAGTTCTGGATAGCCCGAACATAAAAAATAAAAAATAAAACTCATTTTTAAAGCAAAGCGATAACTGTTTCCTTCTGCTTCTCCAAAGAAAGGCTCGAAAATGCGCCAAGATTTCTAACCTGATGTAGGTGATCAGCCAGTTTTGCATAAGCAGACGAGCTCGATAAAAATTTCATCTTACGAATATCAGACACACAAGCATCCCTTACAGAGTTGAGCTTATTGACCTTTGGACTAGCAATTTGCGCATCAGAAAGACCCTTCGCTTGAGCAGATGACTCCCTAGCCTCCGTGGCCTCCTTCATCCTTGCCTCGGAAGGAATCAATGATGATGGACCAGCTCTGCGCTTAACTTGTCACAACTTGGCATATGACGCGTGCTTGTCAAGTAGAGGAGCAACTTTCCCAGTTAGATCCTAATCCCTCGACTAATGTAGATGACTCGAACTTTACTGAGAAAAGTCAGTGGCCCTTTGCTTCTCTGTAGGTTATCCAGATCGGGAGCAGACATCTTTGCCAAGCATATCACATTTTTTAGCTTTTCAGTCGAAGACTTGAGCAAAATGTCCCGAACATTCTGCATACCATCAATCTTCTTGTTGTCCTCGTCGATGAGGTGCTTAACCTTGGCAGATGACGAAGAAGTAGCAGTCATTGAGTCTTCTCACCATATGGGAACTCTTTCGAAGAAGAGTTGATCACAGCAGAAGGAAGTCTCTGTTTCTTTCTTAGCGGAGACATATCTCTTGCTTGCGAGGTTGCAACTTCATCTTTGGAGGGATTGAGAGCATCCTTCCTTTTTTTAGGAATTTCGATCGATGACTCCTCTCATTCGCCAAGCTGGTCATCCAAGTCAGGACCATACTACTTCCACCTTTCGACGTCCTTGGTAGAGGGCATGCCGACAGCCTTCTTTCAACACCATTCACAAAAACTTGTAGGGATGTTGAAGGCTCAACAGACCTTCGCCATATCTGGGTCGAGGTCCAGCTTTTTGCTAATGTCCTTCTCTACAAGCAGAAGACAGAACAGTCAGTCACACATTAGAGAATTCAAATAAAATTTAAGCAAATCAATAGAGTATGACATACCGTTGTAGTATATGATAGAGACGAGTGGACCATCGCATACGTTGCTCTTCCACCTTCTACTGACCTCCAACATGTCAGTACTCCACATGTGATCTCCTTGGCTGAGACTGTCAAAACACTTTGCACTCCTCACACGGAGTTGGGTGTACTTCTTATAGTGCCTCACCTTGAAGAATTAAAAGAATTCATGCACAGACAAGCGTAGCTTAAAGAAGCAGTTTAGGTTGTTAAAGCACATAATTGCCCTGTAGATGTTCGGAGTGCATTGGCTTCGGGCACACTCCATGAAACAAAACACCTTCCTAAAAAACTTTGATAACGGAAACATGAAGCCCAAAGAGAAATAGAAGGGATGAAAGGTGATAATCGTGGCATACGAATCATTTGGATCCACCCGAGGCACATCATCAGAGAAAGGTTCTGGTAGCCTGACATGCACGTTACTAGGAATGGCAGAAGAATAAGTGGTGCACCACTTGGGAAAGTGAGCCTCGGTTGTTACATGACACAAGTTTACCATGAACCTTTTCTTATACACCATGGAACCGCCCACCAAGTACAAGGGCACTTGCAAACTAGGTGATCAACTTTCCTTATTAGATGACATGATTCCTGAACAACTACCATAAAAAAAAGAAAAAGAAATTCAGAAGTAAAAAACCCTAGTTTGCAGTCAAGAAAAAAAAAAAGGCCACAGCAATCGCTGGCAACGGCCTCCTCATGATGTAGGTGTAACCGGCCTAGCTAGTCTCATGGTTAGCATGGGCCAGTTGGCCCATGCCAAGGAGAAGAGAAGAAGAAAAAGCAGTGCAACTTCTAGTTGCTGACGTCTTCGCTTCCTCTAGATGCGCTCAATGCTGCTGCGACATCTCGACAACAACCAGCCAACAAAAGCCATTTCCTCCTTTTTATGAACAAAAAAAAAAGAGGCCACCGAGGCCGTGGCCAACAACAACCGCCATTCAATGATGACTACAAACGCTCGTGACTACTGCCACTGCCTAGCTGCCAAAAGGTAGCAAAAGTCGCTATCGAGCACCCATGCTCGCACCATTCACACCAAAAAGAAAATGGGAAGCGGTCGTAGCCACTGTCGCCAGAGACGATAGCATCTATAGGCTCGTTACTGTCATCCAGCCGCTTCAGCCATCGCATCACGACAACAACCATCAGGGCCTATGCCAGTGGTTCTGGCTACAATAAAAAATTGTAGAAAAAGAAAAATCCAAGCGTGGTCTACATTACTGTGCACAACAACCCCGCTCCTTGACAAGTAGCACACTCTTCCAAGATCTCTCTCACATGCTAGAAAGTAGAGGGAGACAAGTTTGCAATTTGAAGAAAAGTGTAGAGAAGCGTTGTATTTATAAAGGTTGGACATCCAAGGTCAATAAGGAATCGTAAGCCTATTCCAATTGGGAGCTCAACTCCAATATGAAGTCAAAAGCCTACTCGAATTAGGAGCCTGATTCATAAAAGGAGCTCAACTCACAAAAAGGAGCCCAGATGCAGTTGGAAAGCCCGCTAAATATTTCTCACCTCCTCCATGCCTCACAAGCTCCATGCAGAAGCTGGGGGCATTTGTGGGAACATATATTTTGCTAGCCAATAAGAAGATGACACGTGGAAAAAGAGATATTCCTTAGGTCAACTAATTACCATAAGTAACTCCAAGATGAAGAGTTGGAGATGGTGCATTGATGTTGCATAGGCTTGGTACGAGAGTTTGCTATGGTGAATCAAGATAATACTAGGCTTGGCATGAAAGGCTTGTGGCTTGGGAGCTAAGAGAAAATGAGCATGAAGAAAGGATTAAGGATTGAGATGTTGGGTGTTTTTGGCAGCTAGATGAAGAGCTTGTGATGTCTGCGTTTTTTTACAAAAAAGGTAATGACTATGGTTTGAACTTAGCTTGAGAGGATGAATGTTTCAAACTTGGGATGGAGCTTTTTGAGAGAGAGAGAGAGAGAGAGAAAGAGAAAGAGAGATAAATGATGGGTGGCTTTAGTAGATTTCCAGCAGCTTGACAAAAGCTTCGTCAGGCTCTTGGGTGGCTTGCCAGAAAAGAAAAAGGGGAAGAAATGGAAGATTCTAGAGGTGAGAGGTGATGCGTGCTGTCTCTGGATGTGTTTATGGGAAAGAAAGGAAGAAGATGGAAGAGCACAACTTAAAATTGAAGCTTCCAACAATGAATAAGGATGTTGCTCGCTCTGGATGAGTTGAAGATGACTTGATGATGTTGATCTGAGATTATATGAGCTTGGCATGAGAGCTTGAAGTGTGGGAGCTAAAGACCCACAAGTTTAGCAAATGAGAATGTTTGTGCTTGGCTTGGTGTTTGATATGCTTGAGTTTGGGTGTTGAGAATATATTGTTTGTGGCTATCGCTATGGGGATTTAAGGGTTTCAAGAGAGTAAGGATGGGAGGAAAAGCTTGAGGTTTGAAGACTATGGTGTTTATAGCTTGGAAGGAAGGAAAAGCTTGGAGTTATGCTTGGTAAGGCTTTATAGAGAAGATGATGGATTTCCAGGAAAGGAGGTTATGGCTGGGGTGCTTGCAACAGTTAGGAAGGAGGTGTGATGATTGAAGAAGGGGGTTGATGGCTTCTGGGATGCTTGCAGCAGCCAAAGCAAGAAGTTGTTGTGCTGCTCTAGTTGCTAAAGGAAGGGCCTGATGGCTGAAAAAGGGGTTTTATGAGTAGATTTTGTATTCTATATTTAACCCTATTCTTAGAATGTTTTGGTTAATATTTTGGAAGAATTTTGATACTTTGAATTATATTTCCACTATAGGACTTTCGACTTCCTCTGGAGCAAAATATAATCAAATGGACGAATTTTAGAGTAATTCCAGTTGGAGGACGTTCACGAGTCACTTAGCTTTATCGTATCGAAATTTTAGTTTTTTCTACCAAGCGGTTATTTTCTGGCAATAAAATAAATGAACAGTGCGGGATGCTGGAATAATGACGTTTTGGGCTTTTAATAATGTCTTTATGTTTAAAACAAGCTATCTTGGGCTTGATTTGGAGGATATTTGAGGCCAAAATGTGGCTGGGCAATTTAAATGCAGATTCTCCTAGTCCAATTTGGACTTTATGTCCTAGTATTATTTTATTTTAATTAGTTTCCTTGTGCGGATAGAAAAGCTAGAGGGGCAGCTTGTTTTTAGGGGGTATTTAAGTTGGTTTTCAAGGCAATATTGGGGACTTCTTTTGATTTTTGAACGTGACATTATGGAGAGCAATTGCTAGGGATTTGGAGTTCTCGCAACTTTAAGGTGTTTTCATTCTTTTCCTTCTTAATAATATTCTCCATGATTTCGGTTATGAATATGCGTAACTAATTTTCTTTTGCTAGGGTAAAGCCTTGAACCTTAGCATGAATATGTAAGTTTTATTTAATTGCTTATGATTAATTGCATGCATACTTTGAATTGTTAATCACTGTTTTAAACTATCTAATTGTCTTAATGCCTGATCACTATTAGGATCTTTAGAAAAGTAACTCGATGCAATTTTTATTGGAAGGTTCTCTGAAATTGATGCTGGCTTCTTGTGATTAATAATTGTATTTTCATTTAAGATGAACACCACGTCCTAAGGGTTGCATGGTTTTTCAAAGGGTTTTCACAAAACATAATGAGTCTTTCATGTTTAGATTTGATCCGAACGTCCAGACGGGTTGCATGTTGGATATACGTTCTATGTTGGAGGTTCCAAGTGGAATTTAAATTAGGAAAACCTATCCTTCAAAGTGGCATGTGTAGATCATAAATAGTTGGTAAAAATTCATAGGATTGCTTGGTAATGGTGAAACCCTGGTGCTTTTATAAATTGGTCTTTAAAACTCTTTTCTTTGATTGTATTTGTTTTTAATCAACATTCGTTTTTAGTATTAAACGATTTTAGAATCATCCTTCTCAGCCTTTAATTTCAAGTAGTTAATTGAAAATTGTGTTTACAAATATTGTTAAATAGTCCTTGAGGAAAACAACCTTGCATGAGCATCTATACTACAATACCCTTGTATTCTTACAGGTATTTCATGTGATTTTAACCCTATTTGCGTAGGTACTAAAAATCTTATCAAGGTTGATGGCTGCTATGTTGCTTGCAGCAGCCGAATGAGGGGCCTTGATGGATGAAGAAAAATTGGTCTCATTTGCCTGAGCCATGAATGTCAATTTATAGAGGGTGAGAGTTTTCCCTTATTTCCAATAGGTAAAGGGAGGTGCTGGAACCAGCCTATTTTCAATGGTTAAAATGGAGCATTGGGCATGTTATTTTCCAGCAGGTGAAGCTAGGTACCATAAACTGATTATTTCCTATGGGTAAAAGGAAGCGTTGGAAACAGCTTGTTTCTAGCGAGTAATAGGGAGTGCTGGAAAAGGCTTGTTTCCAACAGGTGAAGCTAGGCATTTGGAAAATGACTATTTCCTATGAGTAAGAGGAAGTGCTTGAAAAATATATCATTTGCTCACCCATATTGGAGAACTCCAAGTAATGGGCTTGGTGACAGGACCTGACCCAAATTCCGCTTTGGAATCCGAGCCGGACCCTGTGCGTGTCCGACACCTGGCGGATGTCGAGCACGAATGACCTAATTGCCCTTCCCTACAAAGCATGAGAAAATAACAAGGTTGACTCCTACCAAAAAATCGACAAAGTCTTCTAGCAGGGATTCCAAAGACCGGTAACATACCTGTAATTACATTAGGTGATTCATGTGCCTCCTGCTGGGACATATTGTACACTCTGCCTGTGGCCCTAGAACGTCCACCACGTCCACTTTGCTGACTGCTGCCTCAGATGGCTACACTAGTCTGGGCCCCACCACTGGACGAAGCCTCCATAAACTGTGGTGTCCCCTGTGACCTAACCTGAATACCTATCCTTGGAGTTGATGCACCTGTGGTCTCTCTATTCTGAAGGAGCAGTGGACAATCCTTCCTAAAATGTCCAGACTATCCACAATAATAACATCTAGTAGTTCCCTGCTGGCAAGTCCCAGAATGGTACCTATCACACTTGGCACATTGGGGGCGACTCCTCCTGCCAGATACTGACAACAACTGTCTCCCAGTACCTCTAGCTGCACTACCCCCAGAGCGGTTCCCAGAACTGCCACTCTGGTTGGAACCTCCACTAGAACTGAATCCAGGTCGGTAACCTCCGTAGCTGCGGCCACTAGATGATCCAGAACTATAACTGCCTCTCTTGGATTATCCTTGACTAGGACCGCCTTTGTCAAACTGTTGCCTACGGGGTTCACCCCGTGTTCTGACCATCATCTGGTTGCTCTCAATCAACGAGGCAGACATCACCACATCACCAAAGTTAGTCAACCGCTGACTGATCAAGATATCTCAAATGGAAGCCTTTAACCCCATAGTGAAAAGTTGACACTTCTTGATTTCATCCTCCACCAATGGAAGACAATACTTAGACAAATCATTAAACTTTTTCTCGTACTCTAAGACTGTCACTATCCCTTGTTCCAGCTATAAAAACTCTTCCATCTTCACATTCTGGTAGGCTTGTGGATAGTACTGACTGTCAAATGCGGCTCTGAGTACTTGCAACGTAATGGCTAAAGGATCCTGATATCTCCTCTTAATTGAGTCCTACCAATGTCTGGCATTTCTGATAAAAAAGAAGGTAGCCAGAGTAACCCTGCATTTCTGTGGAACAGCCATGACCTCCATGATCCGCTCCATCCTTTCTATCCATTCCTCAGCTACCGCTGGGTTACCATCACCATCAAAATCAGTGGCCCCAATCCTCCTAGCTTGATCAGCATATCCAGGGAGGGATCTCTGGACTGCCCAGTCCTGGATAAAGCCTGAGTCAGCAACTCCAAAGTCTGCTGGAAGTTGGGATCTCCCAGCATAGTAAGCACAGCAGGTACGGCTCCTGACGGGCCTCCAACAACGGACTGCTCTACCGGTTCAGGTACCGGTGCAGGAACAGGAACTTCCTCTTACTCGAGCTGGGGATCTTGTCCCCTTTGTCGGTACGACTGTCTAGTCCCTCTACGGACACCATCACGCTTAGGGCCCATATTCACTGTCACATGAAACATATATTTAGGAAAACGGGAATGCACAAAGTGCAAAGTCTACAGGAAATGAAACATAATGCTCTGATACCAAGTTGACAGGACCCGACCCAAATTCCGCTTTGGAATCCTAGCCGGACCCTGTGCGTGTCCGACACCTGGCGGATGTCGGGCACGAATGACCTAATTGCCCTTCCCTACAAAGCACGATTAAATAACAAGGTTGACTCCTACCGAAAAATCGGCAGAGTCTCCCTTGAAAATTGGATCAATACCAAAACATTTACACCTGCTAAACAAGTATATATACAACCAACTACCAGCATACGTATATATACATTCCAACAGTTACATTCTAATTCTAGGGTAAATTATCAGAGCAACTACTAAGAATTTACAAATGAGTCAATCATTTTACAAAACAAAAAGTCCTACATCAAAAGGAAAGCGCGGAAGGTGGAAAACGGCCCAGTGGTGGATCCCTGTGCACGTCTACTGCCTGGGGGCGCAAAACATTAAAAAGGGTGAGTGGACCCAAAAAAAACAAAGTTTATAAAATAGTATATGAACATACTAACCCTACTATAAAAACAGTTACACAAACTAAATTATTCTCTTTATTACTGAATTCAATGCATTCATATAATTATACATGTATATAAGCCAATCATACCCATGGTCAACATTAATTTCTTAAGGCATTGAAAACAGTTTAAAACTACTACCTAGGTGTACTTTTTATTTCCGTCAATTCCTTATATCCGTCAATTCCTTGCATCATCATGTGTGACACGTACTCGCAAGTCTCAGTGATACAAGGTCATTTCGAGCCGCAATTAGCAAGATTCAGGGGACCGTAGTTAGCCTGTTCCGCATTACTCGCTCCACACGAGTTCGGGTACCATAGAACTCATGGTGCAACTCTCAAGCATGCTGACTAAACCGAAGGCTACCAATAAAATCCGAAGGCAACATTTGATTTGAAGGCAACATTTGTATATCTGGGTACAAGGTGGTTTAGGAAAATATAAAGTTTTTGAAGAAAATCTGCTGAATAACTGAATTCCTGTAAACTCTAAAACTCTGCTGCTATTGGTCTGATAATCTGATGAGTAACTAGAATTTTTTTTTCATATTTCCTTTAAAGGAGATGTCACTTGGCAGCATGCAGAACAAAATATTTAAAAGCATATAACAGCTTGTAAAACACTAATTTTTGAATAAAACGTATTCAAGATCAATAACTGTAACTGAACTGCTTAAATTCATTTATAAAAACAAAGAGTCCACTCACAGATGGTTCGTGCTCGCTGGACCTCTTGAAGGTCCCTCCTGCGGGTCAACTAGTGCCCGGGTGCCAGATTCAATTACCATAATATTCTATTAATACAATACGCAATACAGTATTAATTTAAAAACCCTAACCCCCGGCCCCTAGAAGTACGTGCGTCAAATTAAAGTTGGTCCTATGGCCATAAAAGCCTTCCTTCCATTTGGAATAGTTTAGCAGTATCTTGGGACTCAAAAAAACGCTAAAGTCCCAAAAAGTCAACCCGGGGACTCGCGGGTCCATGACCTCGCAATTATGATCCGGAAGCCTCCAAAAGTTCCAATATACTTAGGACACATGTCCCGAGGGTTTAGTCTCGATCGGACGGTCGGATTCATCACGATTGTACAATCGCACGATTTCTAAACCATCGCCCTGGGGTTCGCGATTTCAGAGTATCCGGGACTCTGATTCATGATCCGTCGAGTCCTAAACAATTCTGAAATCGTCTAGAGTAACATATCTGAAAAAGATTACAATCCAACGGCTCAACCATATTGAACCCGAAAATCGCATAATATGCAACAATCCGTTCGAGGCTCAAACGGTATCCAAATTGAGATCCGCGAATTCCTACGCGCTCTTGACAACCTAAGGATCTTATCGAGACACAGTGCAACTTCACTACCCTCACCCACGCGCCGCCACACTCGTCGACAGCGCTGGGTGCCCAAAGCGATTACGTATCGCCGGAAAATCTCAAAACCATGACTCCAAACTCCTACCTTAGGTATAACACCCTATTTGGAGAAACTTTTGTTTTTAGCCCTACCCCAAAACCTGACCGGAAGTGGCCAGAATAGCGATCCCAAAATCCACCGAACCCTAAATCCAAAATGAAGCTACCTACGTTCAAAATCGTTGCCATCCTACCCAACCATCAGCTAGAGCATGGAAAATAGGTAGAAATCCATACCTTACTCGTCAAATCTGGAGGAGAAATGAGGGAGAACGAGTGGTTGCAAAATCTGTGAAAACCGGTACGTTTTCGAGGGAATCCGTCGGCCGGCAAGCTGCTCGCTACGGGAGCGGGCTGAGGAGTGATGGCGGGGTCGGGCCGGTCAGATCGGTACTGGTGCCATGGCCTGTGGTGGCCGGAACCGGTGGTTGCGCAAAAACTGGACGGAGGAGAGGGCTGCGCTCGCGAGAGAGAGCGAGAGAGAGAGAGAGAGAGAGAGAGACTGAGGGAGAAGAGAGAGAATGAGGTTTTAAAATCTGAATTTTTTTCAAATTACCATTTTACCCCTCGGAGTATTTTAACCGTATTTCCTTCGTTAAAGCTCCAATTCAAGCCCACTTCGTGTCTATGAACTCATTTCGTCGTGCTCTACGCAACGGTGTGTGTGAAAGTATCAAATCCCTTCTCAGTCAAAAAGTCAACTTTTCTTTAATAAATTATTCCAAGGGCAAAATTGTCTTTTCCTCTTAATAAATTACTAATTAAATATTAATTTAGGTTTGGGTTATTACATTTGGACTTTGGTGCTTCCAAGTAACTAGCCTAAAGTCTCCATTATCCAAGAGCTTCCGTGGGCCTTGTGGACCTCCGTAACCTTCCTCACCACAATCCCTCGTGCAAGCGCCGTAAACCACATGACTTGGGTTCATGTGAGCTTGGTAGGTGATTGACATATGAAAAATGTATTATTGGCATGGCATCCTATATGTTATATTGGGCTTTAAACGAATTAATTCATAAAATACAGGTCGGATTAACGCATAACCAACATTATATGTTATATTGGGCTTTAAATGTCTTTGGGCTTCTTGTGACTTTTTTGGGCCTCAACAGATAGGAATATCTCCCTAAATCAAGGAGTGAATTTCCAACAAATCTCTTTAATTAATTCCTATCATCTTTTTGGGACAAGAATAATCCTAATTAAATAAGGATTATTCTCCAAACCCTAGCTAGGCAAGAAGCCTATAAATACATGGCTACATAAGACATTTGAGGTAATTCTAAACTCACACTCTTAACCCTAGCCGAACCCCTCTCTCTCTCTTTCTCTCTCATGCCACTCCGCTCTCTCTCTCCTACATGGCTCAGGCCACTCGGCTCTCCCCGTGAGAGAATACCTCCATCCTTTCCGTTACTTTTTAGTATCTTTCTCAAGATCCAATTAACTGACTTAGGCATCAGAGGGACCGAGGGATCGAGGAAGAAGAGAGAGAAGGAAGTTCAAAGGGCGAAGAATCACTTGCGAATATTCTCCTATGGGAATTTCGCTCAAACAATTGGTTTAATCCCATCAAAGGTACATAGGTAGTCTAACATCCCACTAGACGCAACCGAAACAAAATTTGAATCAATGGTCACATCAACCAAATTCTCACAAATCAAATTCATTCCATACCTCCAAATTTTCGAACTACATTGGTTTGTTCCCTTTGAAAGGGTACGTTGGCAATCTAGACTTAATCTAGATGCAATTGCCCTCAAACACAATCCAAACAGAATCGCTAGTTTCTTAATCAAATTCCCTCTAACATAATTCCATATCGAATCACTGGTTTCTTAATCAAATTCCCCCCTAACACTCCTCAATACGATTCAAATCAAATTTTCCTTTCAATGAGTCATTTATTCATTGAGATTTTTTGAACTACAAGTGGCTTGATTCCCACAAGGGATACGTAGGCACCCTGAGCTTTGACTTGGGAGCAGGTGCAAAATCAAACAAGCACATTCTGTTTCTTTATGATGGAATCAAAGGGTATTAACTTGTATGTTAAAGAAAAATGTGAATCTCCCAACAAAATTTCACCTCCACCATTTAAATAATGGGGTTTTATTATTTTAGATTCGACCCATTCGAGACACAATGCCTCTTCATTACAATCCCTTGTATTAAAGTGAAACCCTTCAATTCCATCATAAAGAAACAGAACATGTGTATTTGGTTTTTGCAGCTTCTCCTAAGTCAAAACCTAAGGGTGCTTATGTATCCTTTTCAACAATCAAGCCACTCATAGTTCAAAGAATCTCAATGAATAAATGACTCATTGCAAGAAAATTTTGACCTGAATTGTATTGATGAGTGTTTGAGCGAATTTAGCTGAATAAACCAAGAATTCTATATGGAATTGTGTTTGGGGGCTTAATCCCATACTTATTCTCTCTACTAGCTTTGTGCTACATGGTAGAATTGTAAAACTTAGAGAAGGATGTATGATCTCAATTGCATACCCAATCAGTAAGGGCTGCATGTATTTATACTTCATTCAAGATTACATCAGGGAACTGAAATCCCTATTTACAAGGCTATTTGAAATTCAAACAATACAACAGAAACAGCACACTTAGATTTACACGGAATGAAATATTTTAAAAGAGTCTTAACCAAAACTAACTCTTGGTGGATAACAAGTTGACTTAATCACAAACTCTTGAAACTATAGGCAGAGTAGGACTTGGTCTAACATCCCCTCGCAAGTTGACAGGGGTGGAAGCCACTGAAAGCTTGGAAACTAGAACTTTGAAACGCAAAGAAGACAGGCCTTTAGTGAACAAATCAGCAATCTGATCTTGAGAACAAATATAATTCACCAGTAACTGACCACGAACCACCTTTTCACGAACATAATGGTAATCAACTTCCAAATGCTTCGTGCGCGAATGAAAAACTGGATTCGAAGCTAGGGCAATGGACGAGATATTGTCGCACCAAATGGTCGGACAAACAAGATGTAACTTTAAGTCACGGAAAAGAGACTTTAGCCATGACAGTTCCGCAGCTGTGTAAGCCAGCTGCCGATACTCAGCTTCGGAACTCGAGCGAGACACCGTTTTGTGTTTCTTAGAATTCCATGACACAAGATTGGAGCCGAGGTAAATGCAGAAACCACCAGTGGAATGCCGAGTGTCAGGATTCCCATCGTAGTCAGCATCGGAAAAGGCCGTGAGATGTGAAAGACCAGGTTTGTACAGAAGACCATGATTGTACGTGGCTTTAACATAGCGAAGTATCCTCTTGACTGCCGTCCAATGCGTAGTTGTTGGAGAGTGCATGAACTGACAGACCTGGTTCATAGCATAGGAAAGATCGGGTCTGGTGATGGTTAGACACTGTAGCGCGCCAATTACACTCCGATACAAGTCTGGATTGTCATGTGGCTCACCATCATAAGCACTCAATTTCTGGCCGCAAGGAACTTGAGTTAAAATTGGTTTGGCATCCAAAAAGTTGGTACGCTTCAACAAGTCCAAGGCATACTTAGCTTGACTCAAATGCATCTGATCATTCATATATTGTACTTCAACTCCTAGAAAATAATATAGTGGACCCAAATCCTTCATGGAAAATAAAGTTCCCAGTTTTTTGATTAAGCAACCCATTTGTCGTGAGCTATTTCCTGACAACAAAATATCGTCCACGTATATCAACAGAATTAAGTAAATACCTCTGTGATTGTAAACAAACAAACTATAATCATAAGTGGATGCTTCAGATCCCAATTGAAGCAAAAAATCTGAGAACCGATGAAACCAAGCACGAGGAGCTTGTTTCAAGCCATAGATACTCCGTTGCAGTTTGCAAACATAATGAGGATATTGCTGATCAACAAAACCATCAGGTTGTCTCATATACACATCCTCGTTCAAAAATCCATGCAAAAATGCATTCTGTACATCCAATTGTCTAATAGGCCACCGTTTGGAAACCGCAAGACTAAGAACAAGTCGTATGGTGCTGTGCTTCACCACAGGACTAAAGGTTTCTATATAATCAATGCCAGGCTTCTGATGAAATCCGTTGGCAATAAGCCTTGCCTTATACCTTTCTATTGAACCATCCGCACACTGTTTAAGCTTGAAAACCCACTTGTTAGGCAACAAATTCATTTGTGGATGATACGGAACAAGTTTCCAGGTACCACAATGCTGTAGTGCGTTGAACTCTTGAACCATGGCATTCCCCCACTCATGTTGCTTGAAGGCCTGACTATAACAGGTTGGTTCAACGAGAGAATGATCAATATTAACATGCAATGCATATTTAGGATTACGTTTGTGAATGCCAGATTGTGAACGAGTAGTCATTCTTTGAGGTTGGATTGACTGTTGATTGGAAGACAGAGCACCGTGAGTATCAGTTGGCACAGATTGGTTCAGTTCAGGAACTGGTACTGCCTCTTGCTCATGTGAAGATGAAATGGTAGGCCTAGAGATTTGTAAAGGCATTGGGTTTTCCGTGGCTAGAGGATCAAGTAAGGCAGGAGTGGAGGGCAGGTTAGTAGGATTAGGAATATCAGATGCTATGGTGTTTGGTTGATGAAGGGACTGTAAAGGCGGGCTAGGAGATTACGGGTTAGCCTGGGGTGATGGAGATAAAAGAGGAAAAGTAAATAACAAGTCAGGGGAAGTATTACTACATGTGGTTCCAACGCTGTCCAGGGAAGATGTGAGTTCCTTGAATGGAAAAGTGTCCTCATCGAATAGGACATGGCGAGACAAATAGATTCGTCTCGTGGACAAGTCTAAGCATTTATACCCTTGATGATTCAGTGAGTAACCTAAAAACGCACATGATGTTGACTTTGGTTGGAGTTTATGTTGTGTATAAGGGACTAACCAAGGAAAACAAAGACAGCCAAACACTTTGAGAGTTTCATATTTGGGAACTTTGGCAAACAATTTTTCATACGGCGATTTATGGGACAAGGCACGACTTGGCAATCTATTAATTAAATAAGTAGCTGTCAAACAAGCATCCACCCAATATTTATTTGGAATATGGGCATGAGAAAGCATGACAATACTAGACTTAACAATGTGACGATGTTTTCGTTCGGCAATACCATTTTGTTCAGGATGTTTTGGACACGAAAATCGTTGTGAAATGCCGTGAGATGCAAGATAATTTTGAAAAACATGACTTTTATATTCCCCACCTTCATCACATTGAAGGGTTTTGATGGAAGTATTGAACATATTTTCGATCTCTGCTTTAAATCTCACAAAAATTTCAAAAACTTCAGATTTTCTTTTCATTGGAAAAACCCAAGAATATCTAGAATAATCATCCACGAATAACACATAATAACGAAAACCATCAACTGAATTTACTGGAGAACACCAAACATCAGAATGCAACAATTGTAAAGGGAATTGAGAGACAGACTTGGAAATACTGAAAGGTAATTTAGTACTCTTTCCTAAGGGACATGACTAACAAAACGTTACATTGGAAGCACCAAGAACTGGTACTTTCCTATTGGAAATTAAAAACTTGACAGTATACGAGGTAGGATGACCAAGATGTGAATGCCATTTTTGAGCCGAGACTCGAATGCCTACACATACTGAAATAGGGTAGTTAAACTGTCCACCGCCACCTAAAAATGGATATAAGCCATTCTCACATCTCCCATGGAAAAGCATCTTCCGGGTCTTGAGGTCCTTTACAAAGGAAAAAATGAGGGAAGATAAGTATATAGCACTGATTGTCTAAGGTAAATCTATGGGCAGAAATAATATGTGTGGAGGCAGTGGGACATCTTAAGATATCTTTTAATTCAAATGAGCAAGATTTAGTACGTAATGTATTTGAACCAAGATGAGAAATAGAAATTCCATAGTCATTACCTACTCCACCAACATTCTCATTACCGTTATACACTTTTGGATTAACCAAATTCTGAAGATCTGGAGTGACATGTGCATTGGCACCAGTATCAAGTAACCACTACCCATTGGTTTGTCGATTAAGAGTAATAGGAGAGGTGGCCATGACAGTGAGTTTCTTGGCTGGGACCCTTCCTTCATACGCAGTATTCATTCGCTGGTAGCAATCTAGGGCAGGATGCCCTTATTTCCCACAAATCTGGCATGTAATCCTTTCACCTGCACCATTAAACCTTTCACCAGTGGTTGCATAATTAGGTCTCACATTGTTATTATAAGGATTGGGGCGAGGATTGGCACCACCACGTCCAGCAGCACCGCCACGTCCAGCTGGAACTGTTCCTCGTCCGTTGCCACGAAATCGTCCACCACGACCTCTGGCAGTGACAAAAGCATTAACAGAAGCAGCCTCCACAAGGGGAGCAGCTTGCTCAGTCATCCTCCTTTCTGTAGTCAGTAAGAGTGCCTCAAGCGTAGGGTACGTGATGGGAGTATCACGTGCCTGAGTAGCGTTCACTGTCATCTCATAAGCAGGTCCAAGATTGTTCAAGATAATCTAGAAAAGTTCATCATCACCCACAAGTTTGCCAGCTAGGGCAAGGTTATCAGAAATAGCATTCATTTTATCAAGATAATCAGCAATCGACAAATCACCTTTTTTGGTTCGTATAAGTTCATTCCGTAGAAACAAGATGCGATTCTGGGACGTAGAAGCATAACGTTGCTCAAGAGCCTCCCAGGTAGCACGAGAGGTCCTCTTGCTGGCCACGACCGAGAGCACAGATGGCGTGAGAGAGCCATTAATCCAGCTGAGTATCATTTGATCGTACTGCACCCAGGTTGTGTAAGCAGGATTGGTAGTTGTACTTCTAGAAAGCTGCGGGGAAGGACAAACAATGGTTCCATCAACATAACCCATCAGGTCCCGACTCCTGAGAATAGGTAAGATCTGAGCCAACCACAAAGGATAATTGGTATGATCCAGCTTAATGTTTACAACTGAGGTGAAGGAAGAGAAGGGGTTCATGGTGGAATTTGGGAGAGTGGTGTTGTTAGTTTGGGGGGAGTCACTGTTGCTAGAGTCGGCCATGGAAGCAAAGAGAAAAAAAAATTTGGATCTATGTCGTTAGACTGCTAGGGCTCTGATACCATGTAAAACTTGGAGAAGGATGTATGATCTCAATTGCATACCCAATCAGTAAGGGCTGCATGTATTTATACTTCATTCAAGATTACATCAGGGAACTGAAATCCCTATTTATAGGGCTATTTGAAATTCAAACAATACAACAGAAACAGCACACTTAGATTTACACGGAATGAAATATTTTAAAAGAGTCTTAACCAAAACTAACTCTTGGTGGATAACAAGTTGACTTAATCACAAACTCTTGAAACCGTAGGCAAAGTTGGACTTGGTCTAACAAGAATATGAGGCACTCATCATTGGCCTTGAAATTGCTCTCAAGATGCATATTGATTTTTTGCAAGCATATGATGATTCACAGTTATATAAATGGCCTATACGCTGTTAGAAATGTGACTATCTTTCCATAACATAAAAGGAAAAATACCTCATGTCACAGTTCCTTGATATTCATGTTAGTCACATCCTGAGCTCAGAAAATGATAAAGCTGATGCACTAACAAATTTTGATGTATTATTAATGCTACCTGACGAAAGAGATATTCAAATCACTAGTAGGGAACATCATTTACTACCCCAGCTATAGAGAGAATCAAATAAGTTGTTGATTCGAATGTCATTACGGCTTTTGAACGTGAGAAGGAACCAGATGACCTTGATTGGCACCATCCCATAATTCAGTATCTTAAACATGGCAAGTTGTCAAGTTATGCTAGAAAAAGAGTTGAAGTTAGACACAGAGACACCCGGTTCGTGCATTTAAACGATACCTTGTACAAGCGGCCTTTTAATGTTATGCTGTTAAGGTGTCTGTCAAAATAAGACGCAACTAAAACCCTCCATGATACTCATGTTGGCACTTACGGTGCTCATCAAGCCGGTCCCAAACTCTAAAGATATTTGGTTATTACTGGCCAACAATGGTTCGAAACTTAATGAATTTTGCAACCACATGTAAAGATTGCCAGTTGCATGGAGATTTCATACACCAGCCACCCTAACAATTGCATCTGACAACTTTGTCTTGGCCATTTGAAGCTTGGGGATTGGATGTTGTTGGTATCATAAAGCCTAAGTCTTCACGTCAACACCAATTCCTTTAAAAGATGTACGAGCAGACGATGTTACAAACTTCATAAGAAACTACATCATCTACTGTTATGGGGTTCCATCAAAGAGAATATCCAAAAATGCATTGTATTTCAAGTGCAAGTCCATGATCAAGTTGTGTGAGAAGTAAAGGTTTGAACACTCGTTTTCCGTGAGTTACAATTCGTTGTCAAACAGTCAAGTTTAAGCTTTCAATAAGATACTATGCAATATCCTATAGAAGATGGTTGCAAGAAATAAAAGAGAGTTGAATGAATGCCTCCCTGAAGCATTATGGGCTTATCGACTGTACGCAACTTAACAAGATGTACACCGTACAATTTGGTGTACACCTCCCTGAAGCCGTTCTAGCATTAGAAGTCCAATTGCCATTGCTAAGGGTAGCTTTACAACTGACACACTTCGACAAAAAAGAAAATATGAGACTAGCATAACTGGAAGCTCTAGATGAGAAAAGACTGGCAGCTCAACAAAGGTTCGAAATCTATCAAGCTTAGGTTGCAGGGGTGTTCATATCCTTCTCCATTGAAGATTTGGTTTTAACTGTCTGAAGACCCTTTGTCATTACCAGGAAGATGCGTTACAAGTTTGAATCCAAGTGGGAGGGGCCCTATGTCGTTACTAAAGTTTTCTCCAAGGGTACCTATGAGTTCTCAAACTCCGAAGGCAAATGCATCTATCCTTGTGTGAATGAGAAATTCATCAAGATGTTTTATGCCTAATGGTTCAAAAATGCACGTTGAACTAAAAACCCGCAAGGGCGGTTAAAGCAAAAGTTAGGGCGCAAAAAAAAAAAACCCATTGGATTGAAAACCCGAAAGGGTGATTCAAGAAAAAGTTAGGGAAAATAAAAATGCTCGTTGGGCTGAAAACCCGAAAGTTCAGTGACAAGTTCAAAAATCCCCCTTCATTACCTCAATTCAAAGAGGGTAAACTACATTCGGCTCGATCCCTTCACAAGGTATATAGGCAAGCTAGTCCAAAATCTATGTGCAGCCATAAATTATCACAAATTCATTTTTTCCACTAACGGTATTAGTACTTGGTTAAATTGTTGTACATTATGCAAGAACTCCAACATCACATTAGCATAAAATGTGAAATAGGAAAAGCAAAATCCTACCAAATGTTTATTCTAGAAAATGGTTCTTAGTGGGAAAACCACATTACAAGAGCAAGTAATACTGAAACAAAAGCCTACCTATGGGTTCTTGGTGGATGAATCAGATTACAAGAGCGCTTATTCAACAAAAAAAAAAAGGTAGCATGCTAAGAAAAAAAAAAGAGAATCAAGCTCATCTGTTAGGGCTCACTACATAAAGAAAACAGGGCATTGATTAGTTGGTGAATCTTTTGCTCTTGAGCCTTTATTAACTGTTGACTACTCTCAATCTGGGAAAGCAGATCTTCTTTAGCATCAATACTCAATTGTTGAAGCCAGGCTACCCGTTCATTCTGATGCTCCAAAGAAACCTCCAAGTTCATCTTTTGCACTTTAAGGGAAGTTTTCTTAACTTAGTGCTCTTCCGTCATCTAGCGAATTGCTTCCCTAATAGTAACTTCCTTGACATCTAAGTCATCAAGCTATTTAACAATCTCTGTTAGCTACCTGCTTAGCGGTTAAACATTCCTCGTGTTGACAGATCAAATCATGAATAAGATCAACATTCACATCTCCTAATGCTTCAATGTAGGCGTTGCTCTTGAAACGTTGATTGGCAAGCTCAAAAATCCAGTCCACAAAACTGGGAAATTGTTTAAATGCAGCTTCACCACACCCACGAATATCAACCATGGACCACAAAAGTTGAATGGCCTCGTGGACCTCGAAATGGTGCAGAAGAAGTTGAGCAGGTGTCTCTGAGGAGGAAAGTCGGTTGAAGATACCTTCAATTTCTCTGCTAATGAACTCCCACCTGCTTTGGTCCACTTCATTCCCAAGAATCTTACAAACAAAATTCTCGACATATACTAAATTTCGAAGAGGTTGCATAACTACTAAGTTAGCGCTCTTATGAAGAATGTTTTCCTCTTCACTTGAAGAAATGAACTCAAAAGCTGGGCTATTTGCATCTATAGGCTCCATGTTGCAAGGGAAAACAACATCATTAAGTCTCATTTCCCCTTGTACCGGATAGGAACTCTCTTCTTCGGGTACATGGCTAGAACTTTCAACCTCAAACCTATTGTGTTTGTCATGACATGCTTGTTTGAGGTGTAAGTCTCGATTAACCTTGGGGGAGGGGTGCATCGCTGGATTAACCCCAGAGAAATGGTGCCCTCTAGCATCACGAATTCTTTTCTTGTGTCATTTCCTCAAAGAAGCACCATGAGGAGATGAAGATGAATTAGAGCCCCTTTTGCTCATTCATGTCAAGATATTTTTAAATTATCAGTCAAAAAGGCGTGATCCTTCCATTGGATGTGCTTGTCTACAAATGAGAAATTTTTTGGCACAGAAAATCGCATGTAAGGTGCACATGCAGTCATCCACTATCTACAATACCACCAAGAGCATTCTCCTATGCAAGTAGAGCGTGGAATATATAAGCGCACCATGGTGTCTTTGCAAAGAAGAACGGCTTGTGCTCTCGCTAATTTTTCAATCCCACATTGCTATCTTCTCTCTCTCTCACACACACACACTAGAGAAAAGCTTGTTCGCTGGAACACCTTGGTTAAAACCAAACTGGTGAGCGAATGTGTTTGGGTAGTACGACTCTAACCAAAGATTGCCACCCACCCTCGCAGGAAGCAATGCAGAGTACATGCAAATCAAGTACTCAAAGACATGTATGCTAGAGTCTTTGTGTCTAAAAGAATACAATCTTCATGTGCAAGGAAGACACTGGCTGATAAACCATGAACTCGCTCCTGAAGATGATTCTAGCTTGATTGGAACTAACATATTTGGCTTCAATCTGACTACACCTCGCTAGAAGAGGATAATGTTATGGAAAGTCGCTATCATATCGACGAGTAGTCAAATCAGGAAAATGCTCACCTAGCCATCCGACCACATAATGAATGGGAAGATGCGCATTCGCTAGCCAAGGTCCTTTATGACACTACTACAAAAAAGCAAAAAGACGACGGTAAATCACCGTCGTGTATTCGGTTTCTCAATGGTCGTGGAATCCACCGTCATCTTTTCCCTCATAAACCACGACGCTAAATCACCGTCGTTGTTACAATATACAACGTCATCAACAAATACAAAACGACGTCTTTGTACTGTAAAAAGATCTAAAAAAGCAGTCGAGGATGAGAATAGACGACCAACTCTCTAAACAAACCGTCGTTAAAAAGGAAAAATATGACACATATTAACAGAACATGGCCGCAAGATAGACATACAACGACGAAAATTAAAATAAGATGCCGTTAAATATCATTTTCACGACAATAAAAAATATGTCGTCTTTAAATACATTAGAAGACGACGTTATTGATACCTACTACGTCGCCTATATAAAAATAACCGTCGTAAAATAAATTTTCCACTTCGATTTTTCTATAAAAGATGACGTGGAAATAGTTGTCAGTGTCATTATTTACGACGTATGTATTTATAGAGTAGACGTTGAACAACGAAACAACGTCGGTTACAAATATATGAGAGTCGTATTACAAAATTTATACGTCCTATTTTCAGAAACAAACAACGACGATAAATATTAGACGTTGTTAAATAAAACAACGTCGAAAACAAATAAAAACAGACGTGTTTAGTCTGCTAAAGTTTTAAAAAATAGTCGAGGATGAGAATAGACGACCAACTCAAACAAATCACCGTCGTTAAAAAGGAAAAATATGACACATATTAAAAGAACAAGGCCGCAAGATAGACATACAACAACGACAACTAAAACACTACGCCGTCAAATATAATTTTCACGACAAGAAAAAATATGACGTCTTTAAATACATGAGAAGACGACGTTATTGAAATATACTACGTCTCTTATTTACAAACAACCGTCGTGAAATAAATTTTCCACTTCGATTTTTCTAAAAAAGATGACGTGGAAATAGTTGTCAGTGTCATTATTTACGACGTATGTATTTATATAGTTGACGTTGAAATGCGAAACAACGTCGGTGGCATTTATATAGTCGACGTTGTATTTATATGTATTCATTACTCACGACGCACTTATTAATATAGACGACGTTGAACTTCTAAACAATGTCGGTTCCAAATAAATGAGAGCCGTATTACAGAACATATAGACGGCGTTGATTATGATGAGAGCCGTATTACAAATAACGTCGTTTAATTGATATTAGACGGCGGTTATAATGAATTACCGTCGGAATTCATTTCGTTCCTCTTCGTTTATAAAAGAACTTGCGACGTGGAAAATGTATGATGACGTCGTATTTTTTAACGTTCAGATTATATATCTCGTTTTTTAGACGTCGGTATTATGGGATTGGAGTCGTGTTATTTTGAATTACATGGCGGTTCTTAATCCTTCCCCGACGTGATATCCTGAATAATTGCTTCACAATAGCGTCGTGGTTCTTCATTGTTACGTTGCTTTAAGACGTCGGTAAATATGCTGAATAACTGGTTCACAATAACGTCGTGTTTTATTTGAACGTAGAAAGTGAAGAAATCACATTACAATATATTACAAAATTAATGTCATACACTGCCAATTACATAAGCATCATTCAATCCATATATCTTCACACCCATCTCGAATATTTTGACCGCCTAACTCACCCACCAGTTCATCAAATGTGTCAACATTTGGCATCCCTCTAGTAAATGGCTCACACTCAATTATCACATCACCTAAGACTTCATCACCAATAACATCATTATATTCTCTATTAGGCATTGATAACACTACCGACCAACCACGATGCATCGGGTCGTCAACAAAAAATATTTGTTTGACTTGAGAAGCCAAAACAAATTGGTCATTCCTATGTCCAATTTTACTCAAATCTACAAGGGTAAATCCAAGTTCGTCAACTACAAGACCAGAACTATCTATCCAATCACACCTAAAGACTGGGATTGTAAACTTTTGGTAGTCAAGGTCCCAAATTTCTTGAATGACACCATAGAAACCCATATTTGAGAGAATTGGGTTTTTATCCTTGGCACTAGCAACTTGCATGGTATGTGCAAGTAAATAAACTCCACTATTTTGAGTTGTCCGCACATCATCTTGTGCCTTGATATTGAATTTAATACCTTTAATAAGATAGCTCCTATATAATGGCACTGCCATGTTTGGACCAGCTGCTAGCCACCTTAAATTTTCTGATACGCCATGATTGTCTTCCTCAAGTTCACTTTGAACCTGCAAATTAATCATATATCTTAATTCAATCTAACATAGAAATAAGAAGAAAATTAAAAGAGAAATATGTTATTCAACAACATATACCTTGAAGCGTAGCCATTGAATGAAAGTGCTATTGTGCTTATCCTGCAGCCACTTTGTTCTCTTTCTAAATTTTGGATAAGCAGTCTTGATGTGGATCATATGTTGCCTACATGACACGAAAAATTCAAGCATTACGGTCCCAAATATAGAAGATAAACATAAGAAATAATTTAAAATCAATAAGTTAAAGAATAAAACTCATACGTACTCGATATAAGGTAGGACTTCCTCCGTATTCTCCAAGACATATAGATGTGCTTGATTCAACAGGTCCTGATCAACTACGCTCACTGTGCAACCTGATAATGGCTTTGAAAGTCCCATCTTTTGGCTTGAAGGCACTCCAACTGTACTAACATCAGATAAATGCTGAGTACAAAACTCTACCGCTTCTTCAGCTATATACCGCTCAGCAATACAACCTTCGGGACGAGTACGATTCTGAACATACCCCTTCAGCACTTTCATATATCTTTCAAACGGATACATCCACCTAAAATATACTGGCCCACATAGACGAACTTCTCTGACAAGATGTACTACTAGATGAACCATGATATCAAAGAATGAAGGGGGAAAGTACTTCTCAAGCAAACACAGAGTAACTACTACATCTTCTTCCAACTTATCTAGCTTGGAAACATCAACAGTCTTTGCACATATAGCATTGAAGAAGAAGCACAAACGAGTTATTGCATACCTTGCAGGCTTCTCCAAAACAGAACGAATTGCCACAGGGAGCAATTGTTGCATTAAGGTATGACAATCATGTGATTTAAGGCCAAGAAGTCTTGAATCTTGTAAAGATACAAGATTTTTAATATTTGAAGAATAACCTTCAGGGACCTTCATACCATAGAAAGAATTGCAAACCTCTCTCTCCTCTGCTCTTGACAAATTCCAAGGCCCAGGAGGCAAACGAGTACGTCTTTCTCCATACTCGGGTTGCAAATCAGTTTTGACCCCCATGTTCAATAAATCTAATCGAGCAGCAATCCCATCTTTATTTTTTCCAGGGATCTCCAGCAATGTACCAATAATACTATCGCAAACATTCTTCTCAATGTGCATAACATCTAGGGCATGCCTCACAGGAAGGTATTTCCAATACTCGAGATCAAAGAATATTGATTTCTTCTTCCAACAAACTCTGTCACCATTTTCAACCATATGCAGCACTTCTTCTCCGGTTAATGGCTCGGGAGGTATGCCATATTCAGGTTTCCCATTAAAAGCTGCACGTTGCCTCCTATATGGATGATTGATTGGTAACCATTTTCTATGCCCAATGTAACAAATTTTGTGGCCATTTTTCAACCTGTGACTAGGTGTATCATCGCCGCATATTGGACAAGCTTTATATCCTTTAACAACACAACCAGATAAGTTTCCATAGGCGGGGAAATCATTAATTGTCCACATTAATGCAGCTCTGAGTGTAAAGTATTCTCCATTATGTGCATCATACACTCCTCTAATCCCAACCCACAAGGATTTTAAATCATCAATCAAAGGCTCCAAGTAGACGTCTATATCATTTCCGGGTTGTTTAGGACCGGAAATCAATAAGGTTAACATCATGAACTTTCGTTTCATGCACAGCCATGGAGGGAGATTATATGTAACTAAGATAACCGGCCAACAACTATATCTGCTACTTAGAGAACTGTGGGGATTGAATCCATCAGATGAAAGAGCCAATCTCAAGTTTCTCAGCTCATTACCAAACTCAGGCCATTTATGATCAAGAAGTTTCCAAGACGGGGAATCCGCCGGATGAGACATCTGACCGTCAATTGATTTTCTAGCAGCATGCCAAGTCAAACTCTTAGCTGTCTCATGTGATTGAAACATCCTTTTAAACCTTGAAATTTGAGGAAAATACCACACCACCTTCGCTGGCACACCCTCTTTCAAGATGGAATCTTTGCCTTCCTTCCACCTTGAGATACCACAAGTAGGACAATTAGTTGAATCCTCATACTCCTTCCTATACAAGATGCAATCATTGGGGCATGCGTGCATTTTCTCATAACTCAGCCCCAATGCACACAAAGTCTTTTTAGCCTCATACATAGAGGTTGGTATTGTATTTCCTTCTGGAAGCAAATCGCCTTGAAGTATCAATAATTCTGTAAAACAGACATCACTCATCCCATGTTTTGCCTTCAAATTATACAACTTCACTAATGCCGATAACTTCGTGTACTTTCTACAACCAGGGTACACTGGTTGATCTCCATCCCCAATCACATTGGCAAACTCATACGGATCGGAACCAAAATCACCAAAATCATTATCATCCATATCAATTTCTTCAGACACAAAACTGTACCTACTATGGCCATCATCTTCTTCAACATTTCTACTAGCATTAGTAGTTGCTTCCCAAGGTTCTCCGTGAAATGTCCAATTCTTATAGCTTTGGTCAATTCCATTAAAGTATAAGTGATCCCTTATAATTCCAACCCCAAACAACTTCAAATTAACACATTTAACACATGGACAACGGATATGTGTTGTAGTTAGAAGATTTTGTACAGCAAAGTTCAAAAATGCTTCCACCCCAAACTCATATGCCTTCGATCTTCTATCCGAGTGCATCCATGACTTATCCATCTCCAACACTATAACCTATTATCTATAATAAAGTGAAAATACAGGCAATGACCATCACTATAGCAGATTATACAAAGATCTAATAGCAAGTAATACACAACAGAGACGACGGGTTTTAAACAAAAACAGACGTATTTGGCATATATAGACGACGGATTTTCAACAGACGTCGTCTAATATAAGTAATACAAACGACGGTTTATGAAAAAACCGTCGTGTCTAAGTAATACAACGACGGTTTTTTCATAAACCGTCGTGTAATCGTCGTCGTATGCCTAAAAAGGCGTCGTGTCTCAGTTTATTTTCAAGAACCCAAAACCCATTAAGAACACAACATATATATGAAACCAAGCAAGAAACCAACATATACATGAAACCAAGCATGAAAACAATAAATCCATTCCCAATTCAACATAACATAGGGTGATTAAAAGATCCGACAAAATTAAAACCATTCCCAATTCAACATAACAGATAATATAATCCATGAACCCATTAAACATAAAATCCATGAACCCATTAAACAGAAAATCCATGAACCCATACCTATAAGCACATTATTAACAGATCGCAAAGCATATACCTAAAACCCTTTAACAAAACAAGCAAGAAACCAACATATACATGAAACCAAGCATGAAAACAATAAATCCATTCCCAATTCAACATAACATAGGGTGATTAAAAGATCCGACAAAATTAAAACCATTCCCAATTTAACATAACAGATAATGTAATCCATGAACCCATTAAACATAAAATCCATGAACCCATTAAACAGATATGTATTCCACGACTCAACCACCGTCGTTAACAATTAATACCCTAAACCCTTAAAACTAAATTATATAATTTTAAAAATTAAGTTTATAAAAGGGTTTATGGTTTTACAGCCTAATATATACCCTATACTACCCAAAAATTATACTTTAAAAATAAACCCCAATAAATAACAACCCGAATCTCTAAACCCTAGACTCTAAACCCTAAACCATAAAACTAGAAGTGATTTTATGATTCATCAAAACAATTTTATTTTGGATGGTCATTTTAAATT
The DNA here is from genome assembly GCF_000346465.2 of Prunus persica. Classification (NCBI taxonomy): domain Eukaryota; kingdom Viridiplantae; phylum Streptophyta; class Magnoliopsida; order Rosales; family Rosaceae; genus Prunus; species Prunus persica. The sequence goes on from NC_034015.1 coordinate 4,043,348, forward strand.
TTTGTTATTCAAAATGAATTTTTTCAAGGTTTAGGGGGAAGAAAATATATCAATGACTTCATAGGAGTTGACTTTGCATTTTTCTGATTTATTTTAGATTTATTTTGAATATTTTGATATAAAAATAATAAAATATTCTTATCACAACAACAAACCACGTCGGTGTTAATAAATTTTAGACGTTGTAAATTGTAATAGACGACTAAGTTGTTAAAATGACGTCGTTTAAATGAGAAACCATGGCGGATATTTAACTATCCGACGTAAAATATATATTCCACGACTTAACCGCTGTCGTTACAAAGTACTACCCTGAACCCTTAAGAAATTGAAGACGTTGTAAACCATAAACGACTCAATTGTTCAAAGAACGTCGTCTAAATATCCTTTTACGTCGGATTTGGTTAAAAGGAAACAACAAAAAACGACGGCTTTTGACTTTATTACGTCGTTGGAAAAGTATTACACGTCGGTTACGCAATTTGTATGTTTGTTTTTTTTTTTAATTTAAGAAAACCTCAACAAATTTTTACATTATATATTATAGACAAAATTTGTACATTATACATAAATATCAAGTGTTCAATAATTCCCCTATTCCAGGTGAAGGCAAACAAACTCTGACCATTCATTCCGGACTTCATCAATTGCTTCTTGGGGGTATGACGCTTCCTGTTTTCCCTTGGCATACTGCATAAACAATGACTATTAGGGTTTATAAATAAAAAGAAATTCAATCACAGACGACGATATTTTTCATAACCGACGTACTATATCTATTCAACGACGGTAATTTTACATGACCGTCGTTGATAATACAAAAAACGACGTAAAATGTATGAATGTAATTTCTTCTTACCTTCTTCTCAAACCCCAAGGAAGGATCCATGATGATGTCCCTCATGAAGCGCATCACATAATACCCGCATTCGACATTGCTGGGTTGCTTTGGTGTGCCTGACAGAGTTTTCCAAATGACTGCCTTACGGCCTGGTCTGGCTATGTGAGAATTATAAATTTTTATAGCACTGTTCACAATGTTTTTGGCCTCTTCATCGACCACACGATTTCCTGGCAGAGGATCCAGAAAATAGACGGTTTCTCTCTTTGCTCTTACAATCAGCAAGATCCAATGATGGCTGCACAAAATTAATATAAAAACGACGGTTATTTACAATAACGACGTATTATAATATTTCACACGACGAAATAAAGTAGCAATCGACGACATTTTACATTTATCACGACGATAAATAACTACCGACGTGGTTAGTAGTTTCAAACGACTCAATAAAATAAAACACCGACGTGGTTAGTTTATACGCTGTAATTTATTGAAAATCATAAAAACAAAATCCTGTTAAGGAGACTAACCCTGGATTGTAAGGCATCAGGAAAATCTGTTCACCGTCAGTCTTCTGAAGTCGAGCTGCTAGTAGGCGTGATCTGTCAGCTATTGTGCCAGAGCTGGCACTAACTGTAGCAGGGTCGATAAAGCCAACCATATTGCACATATTTGCTCTTTTCAAAACATCGTGCAAGTGCCTAAATATATAAAATAATATAAACAAGTCAGCACAAAAAAACACACGACGGTTATGTATAACAAAACGACGTATTATAAAATTTCACACGACGTACTGAAATAGACAACGGCGTTATAATATATTTATCACGACGGTAAATACTAACGACGTGGTTAGTTAGTTAAGACGACGCAATAAATAAACCAACGACGTATTATTTTAGAATGACAAACCTCATATATACAAAAAAACACGACGGTTATGTATAACAAAACGACGTATTATAAAATTTCACACGACGTACTGAAATAGACAACGACGTTATGATATACTAACGACGTGGTTAGTTGGTTAAGACGACGCAATAAATACACCAACGACGTATTATTTTAGAATGACAAACCTCATATATACAGCAATGACAGTGGCTCCTATTTCTTCCATGCCTGCAAATTGTGTAATATCTTTAGGCAGGAGGAAGGTATCGCGCTCTAGACCAAACACCTCTTTATCAATTGTAAAGTGCAGGGTCTTATCCTGAGGCACGAGTGTCGTTTCCACATAACGACAAAGGGAGTTTAAAGAAGATGGCGCCTCCATATTTGAATAATCAACAACTTTAATAACCTGTTTAAAGAAATAAAAAAAAATGACGTGGTAATTCAATAAAAACGACGGTTTAAGGAATAAAACGTCGTCTGAAAACAATTTAAACGTCGTCTGAAGAAACCGTCGTGGTGAATAATTTATTACGTCTTAAAAAAAATTCCGCCGTCTAAGTTGTAAATAAACGACGGTGAAAAAACCGTCGTTTAAATATTTTATTACGTCTTAAAAAAATTCCGCCGTCTAAGTTGTAAACAAACGACGGATTAAATAAAAATATCGACGTCTGAAATTTTGAAAAACAAATAAAAAAGTTATGTTAACATACCTTGTCGTCATGCTTTTCTTCATCTTCTTTCTCCTTTTCTTCTTCCTTCTCTTCATCTCTTTTTTCTTCTTCCTTCTCTTCATATCTTTTTTCTTCTTCCTTCTCTTCATCTCTCTTTTCTTCTTCCTTCTCTTCATCTGGCTGATGTTTCCCCATTTTGGCAGTATCATCCTCCAAATGTAGGGATCTCACATCACCTCCAGAGCAGCTAGCTTTGTCAGACATTGGATTTTTGGGGCTTTGGCTAATTCTTGGTTTAAGCATGCTTGGATCAAAATTGGGAATTAATTGGGAAAGCTGACTCAGGAAATGCTCCCTCTCAGCCTCTACCAATTGTTTTGTCCTAGCCTCCATCCTTAAGGCCTCTTCCCTTGCCTTAGCCTCCATCTTTTTAGTCTCTTCTTGAAGGAGAACTCTTAAACTGTCCTTCAAACGGTCGTCAAAGCTCACTCTCTGTGGTTTGGGTAAATTGAAATATTGCCTTGGTGAGATCCCAGCACCTACTCCTCTGACTCTGCCTGGATGCTCGGGGCCCAAAGCCATGGTCAGCACATCATTGCTGCCAGAAACAGTGACTTTGCCTTCCGAGACTTGTTTTTGCAATTCATCCTAAAACAAAGATATATAAAAAAGTAAGAACAAAAACACACGACGGTTATTTATATACAAACGACGTATTATATAATTTCACACGACGTAATAACATATAAATCGACGTTATTATAATTTATCACGACGGTAGTTATACCGACGTGGTTCGCTTTTTAAAACGACGAAATTAATAAACCACCGATGTCTTATGCTTTATTTACAGATAACAGAGGGATGATTCAATATTCACACCTTTAACGACGTTGTTTAAAACATTTCGACGTAGTAATTTAATACAGACGACGCGAAAATGAACCACCGACATCTTATGCTATAATTACAGAAAACAGAGTTGTGATTCCTGATTTAGACCTTTAACGACGTTTTTTAAAATATGTCGACGTGGTAATATCATTCACACGACACAAAATATAACATAAGACGTAATAAGAATTATTCACAGTTTAATAAAAATTTAAAACAGAGTGAGTAGGCTTACAATTAATTTTGCTTTCTCTGCCACCTTTGGATCAGGGATGTTACCATGTTTGTCCTGTCTAGCTCTCTTCCATAAGGTAGATCGATCAATTTCTACCCCAGGCATGGTTTCCTCCAATTGATCCTCCAAACCAGCATATCCTTTTCGAGACAATCGATGATTGTACTCGAGTTTCTCCCTAATCTGTGCATGTTGAGAATGCACAGACTCAAAATCTTTGGATAACCTTGAAGCTACAAAGGCATCCCATTGTGCTTTCTCTATGAATTTATATGTTTCAGGGGGTTGGCTTAATCTCTCCCTGTCATTGGTGTATGGAAGGATATATTGCCTCGTTAGTGTAGACTTGAAATCCTTCCATTTCTTGGCAGCAGAAGCTAACACAGAGCTCTTGCCCCCTTGACCTACCACAAAAGCAAGGTCAACTGCTTCCCAAATCTGCTCCTTTATATCCTTAGGGATTTGAGCCCATTTCATGTCCACAAGTGGAACTCTGGAGCGTGCCAACACACCAATGTAGGACTGCATCTCACTATGTGCTTGGCCAATTCCTTTCCCCCTTTTATTGTACTCAACAATTGGCCTCAGTTTCTGAAGTTTTCTCTTCACAACACGAGGCATTGTGCTCATACCTCGACCAGACTTTGAATCATCAGAGATTGTTGTCGTGCTGGTTCGTTCTGTCTCAGCAGATGATGAAGCAAACTTCATCTTCTTCGAAGGCTTCACTTGAGGAGGTACCATTCCAAGGTCCTTACCTCCATTTTTCTTGGAGCCAGAATCCTTACTTTGGTCTTGGTGAGAAACCATTTTTACAGACAAAACTGCAAGTGAAAATATTTCAGGAAAAGATTAAGAACACAAACGACAGTTATTAATAAAATACGACGTATGATATGATTTTAAACGACGCAATGAAATAATCTCAGACGTAATAAATGTTTAAAACCAAGGTAATTAAATAACGACGAAATAATTAACTATAAACGACGTGATAATTAACTATACACGACGAAATATTTATATAACGTCGTGGTATTGATGTTCACACGACGTCAGTCGTAATATACCATCGTCTATATAAGGATCCAAAACCCTTCTTTCTTTCTCTGTGAATGTTTGATTGCAGATTTGATTTTTCTGAACCATGGTTTTTGTTTTCTAATTTGATAAAACACAAGGCCAAGAAAGAAAGTTTTGGAATCTTATATAGACGACGGTATTTTAATATGACGTCGTGGTATTAACATTCACACGACGTAAAACAATAAGATACTGTCGTCTATATTAGGTACCAACCCTACTTTCTTTTTCTTTATATTTTATCAAATTAGGGAAAAACAAAAACCATTGTTCAGAGAAATCAAACCTGCAATTAAACAAGCAAATAAAAAAAAGACTATAATTTTAAAAACAACTTTGTCAATTTTCAGACGACGCTAGAACGACTGACGAACCGTCGTGGTCTACATATTTAACCACGTACATAAGAAGCTACCGTCGTCTTATTTAGTTGAGGTAGTTGTCTTCAAAGTTGGAAACTTTCCCTCTTTGTCTGTATATTTTATCGAACTTGGAAAGAAGTAAAATGATTTTGGCCAGAAAAAAGGTAAAAAGATTTTTCAAACAAAAAACGTATGAGCATGCAAAACAGCAACCAAAATAGTGAAAATGAAAGCTTACCTTTTGCGTGCAATGAAAGCAAGAGGAAGATTATGTTTAAGTTCAGAGACGACGAAGAAGACGAGAGGAAGACGATGAGATACTCTGACAGTGCTCTGACAAGGAAAAAAGTCTAAAAGTTTTCTCTGGGAGATTGAACTTTTTAATCAGGTTTGGAAACAGCGCATGTGTATGTCAGGTAGACGAAAAGTTGCTTACATATAAAACCATTTCAAAAAAATAATACGGCGGTTACATATAACTACGACGTATAAATTACAAAATACGACGGTACATTTAACTTCGGACGTGGGAAATAAATACGACAGTAGTGTTGTAGGTACCGTCGTAGTAAACTCAAAAATTAAAGTACATAAGTAATAACTCGCGTCATGGTAGATTATTTAACACGTCGTTTTTATTAATTTACCGACGTGGATTTCTGTAATATACGTCGATAATACCGACGTTGATTTTACAATTTAAACGGCGGTTTTTTTGTAAGGACCGCAGTTGGTTTTAAAAATTTATTCTATAAATTTGTCGCTTTCATTCATTTTCGGTTTACATTTAAGGTTCCAAGTTCTTCCTCTCTCAGTCTCTCACGTCTCAAAGACAATAATTTGGATGTCTTTCTCAAAGAGAAATTGAGCTTACTCGCATCAAATATATGTCCACAAGAAGAAGCTTGTCAACTAGCCTTCTCACTTCCTTGATCAAGCCTGATAGGACACTTAGTGCTTCTGAATACTCCTTGCTTTCCATCAAAAGAGATGCAAGCCTGGCCTCCACTCGCTGTCGAAGGAAAGTTCGCTTCTCAGGGAAATCTTCTTGATTTTCTTGGCTAAGAAGATCCGTCAGATTTGTGATAGCCTCTTCCTTTATCCGTAGAGCTTCAGAAGAAGAAGATGGGTTTCAAGAATGCGATAAAGAATAGAAATGGCTTCAGATGGCCTCTAAAGCATGAGCAATCGAATCAGTAGTTGCTGGGAGATATGATGAAGACATTGTCAATGCTTTGAACTATACAAGTCCTGCAGAAAGATAAAGGACCAAACTGTTAAAGAAACTGAAACAACGGCGGTTTTCTGTTCTACCGTCGTCTTTTCTCGTCGTCTATATTAAGGTAAGATGGCGGTAGATTTATAATTACCGACGTAGATTATTTTGTTAAACGTCGTTAAGTGTACTACAACCGACGTGAATTTTATTTTTAAATTATAAATCGAGTTTTTTTTCCCGTATTCTTTCAGTTTTAGTTTTCAATTACAAAGCGTGATAAATAGATTTTTCTTTCCCGAGAAAATTTAAAATGAGGGAAATTAATGTTCTAGAATTTGTAAACTAACACGACGCAATATTTGCAAATCTGTGTCATCTGTTAAGATTATGATGTGGAACAGAGTTCCATCTGGTAAGATTTCGTAACCCTTGGGATCTCAGACAAATCTGATTATGTCGGCGGTTTTCTATATAAACCGTCGTGGTTATTTCAATTCTTGTCATTAAGTAGATCTACCGACGTAGGATAAGAAAATCAAAGAAAAAAATTGTTAACAAAAATTCTTATTAAGACGACGGTTAAAATTAAAGGTACGACGTATAAAATGAATAAATACGACGTTAAATTTTATTGTACGATTTAAAGATAATGTCGTAGAACTATACGCAAATGACGTCGATATATTTATATTTTCCGTCGTTGTACATTAATTTAATACGGCGATATTTTGTATTTTAAAGCCGTGGATTTGTTTGTAATTATACGACGTCTTATACGAAAACCTCGTCGTGTTATTTTATGAGTAAAAACGGCAGTTTTTATTGAAATCGTCGTCTTTACTTTCTACGTCGGTCGATTCATAACTTCTGCCGTTCTTTGTTGGCATTGATTTTACACTGCGGAAATCTGTTTCAAATAGACGTCGGTTGTTTAATTATGTACGTCGTTGTTTTTGAACAGCCATTTGAATCTCCATTTTTTAGTTGTCTAAGGTTGTATTACACGACGGTGTTTTTAGAACCGTCGTCTTTTTAAAAACCACGACGGTTTTCACTTAGACCGCCGTTATTTTCTGGTCGTCTTTTTCACTTTTTGTAGTAGTGTGATGAGTAGCAAATCAACCGAGAGGATGGTAAATAAGGCCTAATACCGTTGATCCAAGTGAAACTCTGACCTCTTGTGCCATCAAACTAGCCATATAGAAACATTCTAGTCTTATAGCCTCACTAGAGAGCAAGACAAAATGGCTAAGCCAAAATGCTAAGAAAGCAGCCAATTGTCCTTCACATGAAATGTCCAAAGGAAGCTTTTGGGCCTTGTCTTTCTATTCAGGAATTATTTGCTTGCCATTCTCAGCAGCACCATATACGAGTTCTCCTCACAAAAAAATGATGAATTCAATGACAGTAGTAAATTTATTCCTTCTTATGGAAAATGCATAGTTGAGCGTGGAGCCTCAGAAGTTCCCTAACAATTGACGGATATAAGTCTTCGCGACATAGCTCTTTGTTCAAAAGGATAAACTCATCATATGGGAGACCCAAAATTGGTAATCTGCCAATTTCTTTCAGGTCATATAAAGAAAAGTTCATTTCACCATTTCGAGGATGGAACATGTTGGATAAAGGCCCCCATAACTCACAGAATGCTTGATAAACATTAGGGCAAAGATTGTAAGAGTAACAGGAAACATCAACAACACCATAAATATTAGTTTGACATAGGATGTCACCAAAGTCGTTTAGAGATAGACTTCGTCCACTCCAATACAAATAGTTGAAAATTAGCACGACCAAAAAACCTGAAATTGTCTCACCATGCAATTTTGTCACTGTGCATGACAATATAAAAATCATCTCTTGGTATAAATTGTTTGTCCCCATCCAGCTCATTGTTTACTTTCATCAAGGGTATTGTCATCACTACTACAAAAAAGCAAAAAGACGACGGTAAATCACCGTCGTGTATTCGATTTTTCAATGGTCGTGGAATCCACCGTCATCTTTTCCCTCATATACCACGACGCTAAATCACCGTCGTTGTTAAAATATACAACGTCATCAACAAATACAAAACGACGTCTTTGTACTGCAAAAAGATCTAAAAAAGCAGTCGAGGATGAGAATAGACGACCAACTCTCTAAAAAAACCGTCGTTAAAAAGGAAAAATATGACACATATTAAGAGAACAAGGCCGCAAGATAGACATACAACGACGAAAATAAAAAGACGACGCCGTTAAAGATCATTTTCACGACAATAAAAAATTTGACGTCTTTAAATACATTAGAAGACGACGTTATTGATACCTACTACGTCGCATATATAAAAACAGCCGTCGTAAAATTAATTTTCCACTTCGATTTTTCGATAAAAGATGACGTGGAAATAGTTGTCAGTGTCATTATTTACGACGTATGTATTTATTGAGTACACGTTGAAAAACGAAACAACGTCGGTTACAAATATATGAGAGTCGTATTACAAAATTTATACGTCATATTTTCAGAAACAAAGAACGACGATAAATATTAGACGTTGTTAAATAAAACAACGTCGGAAAACAATAAAAACAGACGTGTTTAGTCTGCTAAAGTTCTAGAAAATAGTCGAGGATGAGAATAGACGACCAACTCAAACAAATCACCGTCGTTAAAAAAGAAAAATATGACACATGTTAAAAGAACAAGGCCGCAAGATATACATACAACGACGACAACTAAAATACTACGCCGTTAAATATAATTTACACGACAAGAAAAAATATGACGTCTTTAAATACATGAGAGACGACGTTA